>NC_074699.1:16219717-16519717 GCF_029448725.1 Salvelinus fontinalis
GATCGTTTCTTTTACACAGAGGACTCCGCTCAAAGCTGGAGTAAGTGTGTCCCAAAGACCCTGATATCCCGCTGAAGCCGCCCACACAGCCCTGGTTCACTGGCTTCAGCACTCTGGAGCCATTTCAGCCCAGCCAGCCACCCCCATAGGGAACCATACAGCATACCATACAGCAGAGCTGTGTCCTGTTGGCATTGCACTGACGTAAACAGTGAACAGAAGAACGTTACACCTTCTTACTGAATGCAAATAGCTCCTGTGAGAAATGATTTGATATCACCGTGTCAGCCTTCCCCTCGTTCTACCTCTGTAATACTCGGGCCAGACAGTCTCTCACTGGGTACAGATGTATGGTATTTCACATAGTACATTCTGCAGGAGCCACAATAATGGAGGAGGCCAGGGTTAAAGTGGTGAACGGGTTGGCTTTATGTTAACACTTGCATTTAAAGGCATAAAAGGCCTGTATTAAAATCAGTGAGGAAGTCTGCTCGGAGCCTCTTAAAAGCACTCAGACCCAATACTGGCTGCTGGGAGCGAGGCACACTAAAGTGATTTTATTGCAGTCATTACTTTTCCCAATTTACTGATATTTACTCCAGGAGCGTTGTGCCAGCCGGCCTCGAGGCCTGCTCTGCTCTGCAGTCATTGTGGGGGAGGGAGCACCAGGGCAAATGGTGCTAGTCTGGTTCAGTGCTGCCCCAGGGAATGACACGGCCATGCTGCTCTCCAAGATGTCCACGGTTCTGTACAAGCTCAGAATGTGAGTGTGTTGCCATTGTGTCTCCACTACCTAGCGCAGGCTAAAACTCTGTCCACAGGTGTCCTTCTCTTGGCACATATCAAAGCTGCAGGCTAAAGTTAAATATAGACTTGGTTTCCTCCATCGTAATCGCTCGTCTTTCAACCCCAGCTGCGAAACTAACCTTGATTCAGATGACCATCCTACCCATGCTAGATTACGGAGATGTCATTTATAGATCGTCATGTAAAGGTGCTCTCTCGGGCGGCTAGATGTTCTTTAGCATTCGGCCATCACATTTGCTACCAATGCTCCTTATAGGACACATCACTGCACTCTATACTCCTCTGTACACTGGTCATCTCTGTATACCCGTTGCAAGACGTACTGGTTGATGCTTATTTATAAAACCCTCTTAGGCTTCACTCCCCCCTATCTGAAAAATCTACTGCAGTCCTCATCCTCCACGTGCAACACCCGTTCTGCCAGTCACATTCTGTTAAAGGTTCCCAAAGCACACACATCCCTGGGTTGCTCGTCTTTTCAGTTCGCTGGACAGTTTTATCTAAATCTCTTCATTCAAAGACTCAATCATGGACACTCTTACTGACGGTTGTGGCTGCTTTGTGTGATGTATTGTTGTCTCTACCTTCTTGCCCTTTGTGCAGTTGACTGTGCTCAATAATGTTTGTTCCATGTTGTTGTGTTGCTACCATGTTGTTGTGTTGCTGCCTTGCTATGTTGTTGTCTTAGGTCTCTCTTTACGTAGTGTAGTCTCTTGTTGTGATGTGTGTTTTGTCCTATATTTATATTGTATTTATTTTTAATCCCAGGCCCCTGTCCCCGCAGGAGGCCTTTTGGTAGCCAGTCATTGTAAATAGGAATCTGTTCTTAACTAAATTGCCTAGTTAAATAAAGGTTAAATAAAATGTTTAAAAACATATTTAACACTGTCGTGTGCTGTGCAGCTGTCTCCAAGCTTAGCTGTTTTCCTGAGGAGGAAGAGGTCATCTTGACTGGAAGGTAGTGGGGCTTCCTTTACTTCCCCCACCTCCTCCCAATTCCATCTGCTCCCTTGAACAAGGCCTGTGTGTGTATGCCGCTCCAGCGCTGCTAATGGAGAGGGCTTCCCAGAATGCACTGTAGCGTGAGGCTATGTGCTCTGAATTCAGAGTGGCTGCTCCTCACATCGTCTAGTAGTCAGCTATGAGGAGGGGGAAGGATGACTGTTTTTATTCCATCATGTTGTGAGCTTATAGCTAGTAGGCTTATTTCTCCACCTCTCTCTCTTTCTCTCTACTCTCTCCCTTTTCTCTCTCTTTCTCTCTACTCTCCTTTTTCTCTCTTTCTCTCTCCTCTCTCTCACCCGCCTCTCCTCTCTTGCTCTTTCTCGCTCTCCGTCTCCTCTCTCTCCTCTCTCCTTTTTCTCGATTTTTCTCTCTCTCTCTCTCCTTTTTCTCTCTCCTCTCTCTTGCTCTCCCTCTCCTCCCTTGCTCTCTCTCTCTGCTTGTGCATCTACATTTATTATTCAAACGGGATACATCCTCTGTCTCGTAATCAAAAACAAAATGTATCTTCTCCCCTGACACGTGTGGAGTTTTACTGCCCAGTGACACACACAACATGGGCAGCCAGTCACAGCTCAGTGACACTTTAGCCTCACCGAGGAGGGAATAATATCCCTTTCATACCAAGACATTTTCCCACCAACTTTACCATACCGCCAACGCATTTTATTTGTCTGAAAGGTATTTCCGGTATCACAGACGAATCGACGTAGTAATCATATTCTTGTCTGAGGAATTTGCGTTCACGAGCTTGCTGTCACTCAGGTTACCATGACAATTGGGCCAGCCAACCACTGCCCCCGCACATTGGCTAACCGGGCTATCTGCATTGTGTCCCACCCACCACCCGCCAACACCTCTTTTACGCTACTGCTACTCTCTGTTCATCATATATGCATAGTCACTTTAACCATATCTACATGTACATACTACCTCAATGAGCCTGACTAACCGGTGTCTGTATATAGCCTCGCTACTTTTATAGTCTGTCTTTTTACTGTTGTTTTTATTTCTTTACCTACCTATTGTTCACCTAATACCTTTTTTGCACTGGTTAGAGTCTGTAAGTAAGCATTTCACTGTAAGGTCTACACCTGTTGTATTCGGCGCACGTGTCCACAACAACAGGGTCAAAGTTTAATGTCTCTTGCTTCCTCCTGGCAAAAGCAATTGTGATATGAAAGGCGAATGGTGACAAGAATGTGGTAAACATTTGGCTATTTCAAAGGGGACCATATAAACATTGCCCAATTCTTTTCTCATGCAATGTACCACAAATCCTATGTGAATTGGGTATAACAGACCTGCATTAGCATCCACTGCAGGCAGCAGAGAGAAACACTCCATACTAATCCATTCACATCCCCTCTGACTAGCCATGCAGGTAGCCTAGTCATTGGAAACTGCCATATTTGTTGACCAGTGTCATTGATTCAGTGGAAGGGTTCTTGGATGGCACTAGTCCAAACCACTAATTGGCGCAGGTCTACTTTGTCTAATGAGAGTATTGATTGTTCCATTGTGTGGCTCAGGGCTGGCCGGCTGTGGACACAGTGTGTCTGTCTGAGGGAGGGGACTGCCCTGGATATGTGGGGCTCAGGGCTGGCCAATGGTGATTTAATTTAGTAGCAATGAGAATACATATATGGGAGGACAACATTGCAGAGAGGATAGAAAGGGGAAACCAGGGAGCGACTGAACGACCGAGCTGGAGGTGGAATGTATTCAGAAGGAAAGCGCATATTTAGTGGAGCCCGCCTGCTCCAGGTCATCTGTGGCTGTAATTGCTGGTGTGCTTGGTTGGAGAACATGTTCCAAAGTTATACAGAGATCCCCAGGGGGGCGTTGGCGCTGGGAAATAACTTCTGAGCTCATTAGAATGTGACGTTCACCTTGGCCCAAGCGTTCAGTGTTTTCCAGCTCATTGGTTCCCTTCGTCCAGCCATACACATACACACACACGGTGGATCCCTGGCTGTACCCTTTTTAGCCAGCCACCTCCCAGTGGGCAGTTGGGGGTGCATAGCAGCACCCCAGGCCCCGCCCCAGCTCTCAAACTGCCGTGCTGTGCTGTTAGAGGCCTTTCATCTTGCTCATTGATATATAATTCATCTGGGATCTGAGGGAGCGGCTCCTCTCATGCCACTGCTACTGCTGAACCAGGACAAATTAGAATTCTGTTTGGTCCCCGGAATGCTCCCAATCAACTTCCCATAGAGCAAGAGAGGACGTGTGTGTCAGGCCAGGATTCCTGTGAATCTGCTCCCCAGCCAGAGAGGCTCCATGTGGAATGAGGTGGTATAATGGCAGTGTTTTCTCTGCTGTTCTGCCTGCCTGGTGCGCTGAGGGTTTTTTCCACTGTGAGGGATCGGGTTTCCACTCCTCATGGTTGTTTATGCTGTTGTCTCAGGCAGCCCTGCCAACTGTCTGTCCCCTGTCAGCCTGTCTGTGGTCTGGGCTCTGGGGCCTCGGCCTGTCTTGGCACCCCAGCCTACTCTTAGGAGCCCCAGAAACACACATACACACACTCTCCCAGTTAGATCTAGGCTACTGACCCACGAGGAGCTAATCTAGCAGTGGCAGACATTTACAACACTAGTATGGCTGAGAGGCCTGAGAAACCTCTCCAGCCATGTTCTCTCTGGTAAACATGCCAGCCCCACGCTTCCCATCCCATCAGTAATCTACTGAGTGTCTTTCACACATGACTGCGTAGTCCCGTTACGTCGGGGAAAGGTTTTGACAGCTTTTTCATCCTAGCATGACAAGATGGGTGCAGGCTGAGCTTGATGGCGTATTGTTTTGATGATGTTTTCATATTCATGTTACTAAAGGTCACATCCCATCTCCCTGTGTTCCTCCCCCGTGCTTTGTTCATTATCCAGCTCCGCTCCACGGTTATTTTTACCTCCTCCCATAATCCTTAATTAATGGAGCCCTAGTCACAGCGCCTCACATTTATCTCTCTTACGAGCATGCACACACACACACACACACACACACACACACACTAATTCACACACACTGATTATACACACATACACATTGAGTGGTAGGCAGTGATGTTCCTGCTGAGTGTTATCTGTGAGAAACCATGCTAGCTATGTCTTCTCTCCTTTCATTTGATTTATCTGTAGCACAGTAAATGGGGAAACACCTGAGCAGGCATGGCGCTACACCGGGGCTAGGGGGGGCTATAGCACCGTCACTAATCTGCCTAGCCCTAGTTAAGCCCCCTCAAGCATTTTAGCAGTCGGCCTACAAGTATTTTTGCAATAGAAATATAATCGCTATAACATGCTGACACACCGCTCGCGAACTGCAAAATAAATGTACACATACATGTTATTCAATCATTGCACCCGCACTGCTCACGCGCGCCAACAAGCGTCTGCGTTGCAAAGTGCTGAAATAGATGTCAGTTCTATTTGTGACGCTGAATGCGGTGCAAGTCCTGTCTCTCCCATCTCCTCATTGGTTTATAGAAGCAGATACCCATTTGCCATCTCCTCATTGGTTATACCCAGCTGGGTGATTGAAAGACGAACTGAGTTCGTCGGTTGTCATGGTAATACTATGAAAGTTTAGATGCCAATCGCCATATAAAGTCCAAAGAAGAAAAGGCCTGGAAGGAGGGGAAATGACTAGAAACGATTCGGTTGACCGTTTTATGTGTGGATTAATCGTCGGCGTAGAGCACCTTGTGCATTTCAGGTAAAATAACAACTCAATGTTTATATCCCGGGACAAATTAGCTAGCAACAGCAAGCTAGCTAAGTAGGACAAATTAGCTAGCAACTGCAAGCCAGCTAGTTAAATTGCCATAAATGTTTAATGCTTTTCGACCTGTCCCCAAATGAATATAATCGGGTCAGAGTTTGTTTTGATATTTCAACCTGTGTCGTGATCGTGTTTGGTGTGGGGGGGATGATGATGTGGTGTGGGGGGATGATGATGGCGCATGATGGCACACGCGCGTGTTTGGGTACGGGTAAGATTGTTTTACACCATGTGTGCACAGTTGACAGGCATAGGATAAATGTACTTCTCATTGTGGCTGCACTGTGGATATTGGTCCTTTCATTTCTGACGTTGTGATAGACGTATAATCCGTAACATTATAACCAATAATGCAAGATGCATATATATCGTCGGCCTACAAGTTGTTTATATTTGCAATAGAAATGTAATCACTAAGATTGTGATGATAGCCAGTTCGTTTTCCAAGTGTTTGCAGGCTAAATGTATTGTACTTCTCGTTGTGGCTGCACTTTGGATATTATGTAATTTCTGACGTTGTGATTGCCATTTCATCCGAAACGTTATTACAAATGCACAGTTCTCTGATTATGCATATGGATGGAATAAATGCACTTCTTGTCACATTTTAGATTTTTTTTGTGTTATTGCTGAAAGACATATCTATTTTGTTGAATATCATTGTGTCACGCCTGCTCCCTCTTTGGCCAAATTCAATTAAAAACTACATGTATATCGAATGTGTTGTGTGCCAATCTGTTTCTATTGGAGAAAAAAACAAGAACTCCCTTATAACTCAAGTCATGAAAAGCAACTATTTTCTTAGCTCCCCCCACGTATTGGTCAAGCCCCCCCTTAGCACCAGGAGAGAGAGGATCCTGGTGTCATGTTGATAGTACCCTGGTGTCTTTAATGCTAGCATTTTGATTAGAGATTGTAATATAATTGACGGGCCTCATTTCCAGTGTGAGGTAGTAAGGGCATGTTTGATGGGGGTCGTTCTGCCTTTCTTTGGCTGCAGTCTCACCCTGACAAGATTTGGCTTGGCAGGAGCTGCAGCCCTCACCTCTACCGGTGCCGCATGGCTGGCCACAGCACTCTGACTCCAATTGTTATCAGTCTGCGCGTCACGGCTATTCTCACTGATTCCTAGAAGGACCACGCCGACGCCACAGTTATTGTGTGCGCCAGGGCCACGTGATCAGCCCACCAACGACAAGCGTATAAACATAACAGCGAGAGGGAGAACAACACACCTCTCCCTCCACAGATGTGGGCGTATGGGTGTGTCACGCACTAACAGGTTGATTATGTTGCATAGCTTTGTGAATGTGGTGGTGTTTTTGTGTTGCCTACGTGAGATCAGGTGATTTGTTTAAAGGGTTTAAGATGCTGTCGCCGTTCACAGCGCATTGTAAAGGGCAGTGCTTCAGCTGAGCGATTTATAAACAGAACAGAGCTTGGTTTCTGAGTGCTCTACGCTTTGCCACCAGGCCTAGACCTGCAATGGTGTGCTGCTCTTTGCCCTCCGTAGGCACATGTTTGGCTACACACACACACACACACACACACACACACACACACACACGTAAGCCTACATTATTTACGTATGTGTGTATGTTCTCCTCCCCCACTGAGGCACGGCAGGCCTTCAGGCCTTCCTCCTCTCAGGGATGTGGGTCCAGGCTCAGGCCTCAGCTCATTAGTGGGGGGGGGGTTGTTGAGTGAGGTGTATGTGTAGGGGGTTGAGTGAGGTGCGGAGGCGTATTACTGTGTGAGACTATATGCGCGTGAGGGAGCTTGTGAGAGGCTGTTCGGGGCTAATCCTGTCGTGGCCCTCCTGTTTGGAGGTTGAGCTCTGAGGAACAACTGCAGTTACCCCAGCTGCCTTCTACATTCAGATGAAGTAGAGAGAGATGGCTCAGTCTTGGCCAGTCTTGTTTGTCATCATTGGGATCCACTGAGATTCATTTCTAGATCTTTGAGAAGCAGATTCGTGTGTTAATGCACTTCTGATTGGGTGGGATGATGGCCCCTAGTGAGTTACAGTAATGACACTTAACAGGTCCCATGGACGTAAGTAAATACTACAGCAGTGCCATTGTAGCAGTGAGCTAGGCTTTGTTTTTCTGAGATCCTAGTCTAGCATGTCTTTATCTAGCTCGCTGCCATGGCAATGGCAGCGGCCTCCTAGCCGCTGATAGGCCCAATGTAAATGCACTTCTGATTAGATGGACTCCCTGTTATACGCTCCATTGATCTGTATGAATATGCATTATGAAATGCCCTTTTTTTTAATATGGCCAATGCGTGTGCAGTACTAGGTGGAAATCCAATAACCATTCAGAGCAACCTGCTAGTGATGCCAGAGCCACGGTAGAGAAAAGCAGATGTACTAACCATTATGGAGATGGCCTGCTGAGCTGCAGGTTTGAAGCTAGCTGGGTGCTTTGTGTGCATGGTTTTAAGTGTGTGTGGGGTGTGTACATGCGGGCATAATACGTAGGCAGAGTAGCCGACTGGCCTATTTTCAGATTTTTGTGGGGGATTCGTCCTGCACGTGCCCCCTGAATTCATGATTAAAGCTCCAGCCTAGCCTCGATGTTTTATGTTAGTGTACGTTAGAGGGTGAAATCTACCAGGATTATGTAGAGACAGTGTGACTTTTAGAGTAACGTGTGTTGCCCTCCCTCGCCTTACTGTAGTTGTTCCTTAAATCCGTCTGTCTCCGCCCAATCCCTGCTCTACTACCCTAGTTCCCCTCCTTCGGATCAGGGGCCTCCCCTCATCACTGGTAGAGCCCTTAATTAGCTGAAGTGCCTCTAAATCAGTTCACTTTATTTAAAAGAAGTCAATCAAGGTAAATAAGGATGCATTTGCCACCAATCCCAGTACCCTGTATGTTGATAACAGGATGGTGACATTTCAGTGTGTAGTATAGGTGGTTAACAGTACCATGCCCATCCTGCTCCTAGATACAAGCTACTCAATAATAATCAGCCATCGATCTCTTCATTGAATCAAAATAAACTAGGTAGTTACTTGGCTAACATTGGTTGCTAGGGAGAATGACACGGTCTCCTTCTTGTTGCGCTCCATTGATGTGAGGCTAGTTAGGACTGGGCAGCATGACGACAGTGACACCTCGAGCATCTCTGGAGCCCGGAGACAAAATGTGCCCCGGACGTGTCGCTGTGACTGCGTGGATGTCTTTGTATCCATGGTGTTTACTGTGGAATATCCCCATCTCTCTAAGACTAGGGTGGAGAGACTGCACAGGGAAAATAGTCTTACACTTTTAGAAGGTGAAGGGCAGAAATGGATCCTCATCGCTGGCTAGGCTTAGAATGCAGAGGCATACATTACCATTATTACGCCAACTCTCCATCCCTCCCCCCTCTCACACGCTCTCTCATTCCGCCAGCTCGTTCGGTACATGTGTCCTGTCCCCGCGTTGCCAGGCAACAAGCCCAGTGTGTATTATTATTATGGCAATGTCAGGCGATCTGCCTTTCTCTCATTTCTGTTTGACCAGGAGATGGTAGGATCAGATGCTGAGCTTTGGATAAGAGAGGAGAAGAGAAAGGAGGATGAGGAGAGGAAGGATGCGTGGAGAGCGAGGAGCACTAAGATGAGTGAGTCAGCGACGAAGAGATGAAGGATTCCAATATGAGGGTAGAAATATACAGGTTTTTTCTCAGCCTCTCTAGCTTTCCCTGGTGCATGGCAGAATATATGGCACAACCTCACTTTGCCTACGTCACTGGCAGAGAAAGACGAGATGATTTACCAGAGAGACCAGCAGCATCACTGAGCTGTGTTGGTCGGAGTGCTCTCTCCACAGTAGAGGGAGAGGTGTAGTGGAAAGCTATCATGCTCAGAATATCAGATGAAGTTATTGGATTCCAGCCCCTTGCTCTCAGACCAGAGACTACTGGGTGGACAGGTAGCGCTGACCAGTCTGGATGGAGGTCCTGTCCTGTCTGTCTGGCCTATGATCTCTCAGGTGAGAGAGATGAGACGGAGCCCCCTCCATCCCATCTCCTCCCCCCAGGCCACTCCGTTCATCACAACCTTAATGCATCTCTACTCGGCTTGTTTGTCTTGCCCCCTCCCTACAAAGGCCTCTAATGAAATGAATTTGTGCGGGTCAGGGGCTGCACCGCCAATCTGGGTTCTGGTTGCCTGGATACTGGAGTGGGCCAGGCTGGCTCTATTTGCACACTAAACAGGGCTAGCTGCTGCGCCCCTCTCTTATATGAAATGTAAATAGACTGCACAGCCGCCAGGATGGTACACACAGCAGGAAGGGCCTCACTGCTCCTGCTCTCCACTCATTAGGTAGCTCTCAATAACTCCTGTGATCTAGAAAACCATGATTATGACAACGATGAATGACGGACAGTGTAGGCTGGTGATTGATCATACACTATAACCATAACAGACATTGCAGCAGACATTGCAATTGAATGCCAGGGACTGTGCAGTTGTTTTCGTGTCTAGTAGAGGTATGGAGAAAATAATATGGCAAATCTCCCTAAATACACCCACCATGCAGAATGACTACGTGCAGCTGCAGGGTCTGTGGCGGTATAGCTTTCTACATTTTTAAAATGAGAGCAGCTGCTGTAGTGGAAAATGCAGTGGTGTGGACCTGATGACAGGCCTGAGTTTTAGGAGTGGTGGGAGGGGAGGGGTTGGGGGTCTACCGATCTGCTTTTCATCTTCGCTGTAGCAGCAGGGGCCTTCAGAATACCCTCATCGGCGCTGTGCGTGTGGAAGAACGACTTCCCGCAGTGAGCTGAAGCGTTGGCCTCTGTCTGACCGCAGAGGGAGTGGCTCGATAGAGGGAGACATGAAGAGAAGCGGAGGGAGAGAGAGAGTGATATGACGCAGAGGGGATGTGTCTTACTCCTGGCTGTAGCCTCTCCACCTCCTCCCCACCACCTCAGGCTGAAACAGAGATCGCTTATTTCTACCACCTTTCCCATTTCTCTGCCTGTAATTGTTTTGTTTTTTTGCACATCCAATTCTTACACTCTGTCACATGGTATAGCGTGCCAGGAGTGATGTCATCCAAACCGCATCAAAGCACAGAATTTATTTGACTCTATTTCCATCCTGTGCGTGTGTTGTCTTTGTGTTTGTTTGTGCTCCTCACTGAGCTATTATCCAGTCTGGCAGACCCCTCCTCCCTGTCTTCTCCTTGGGGTCTCTGCCCCTATCCCTACAGGGCTTGCCACACTCAGAATGCTGGCGTGGTCCTCCCCCAATCACTGGAGGGTTGGTTTTGTGGTACCAGGTATCTCCGCTGGATGTTTTTGGCTCATCAATAGGTCCTCACGTCTTGACGTTTCGCTGTGGTCACATGGGTCGTGGTGGGGTACGGATGTTAAAAATACCTCAATCTGCCGTTGGTGCCAATTCAAATTAACCCAGAGGTTGCCTTGTTAAATCTTGTTCATTCTCTTCAATTAAATACCATCACTCTTTTCTCATTAGCTGGGAATGTTTGTGTATTTTCGTGTGCAGGGTGTGCTATTAGCATGATAACACTCATTAAGACGGACTGGGAGAATAGCTAACATAGCTAACCATCGCTAGCATTCACTGGTTGAAGTAACTTTTGGAGTGAAATGGAGTTGACTGGAAACTACGACATGAATATACTCTGAACAAAAATATAAACGCAACATGTCAAGTGTCCCATGTTTCATGAGCTGCAATAAAAGATCCCAGAAATTGCCTGTATGCACAAAAAGCTTATTTCTCTCAAATGTTGTGCACAAATGTGTTTGCATCCCTGTTAGTGAGCATTTCTCATTTGCCAAGATAATCCATCCTCCTGACAGATGTGGCATATCAAGAAGGTGATTAAACAGTATGATCATTACGCATGTGCACCTTGTGCTGGGGACAATAAAGCCACTCTAAAATGGGCAGTTTTGTCACAACACAATGCCAGAGATGTCTGAAGTTTTGAGGGAGCGTGCAATTGGCTTTTTGACTGCAGGAATGTCCACCAGAGCCGTTGCCAGAATTAAATGTCCCTACCATAAGCCGCCTCCAACGTTGTTTTAGAGAATTTGGCAGTACGTCCAACCGACATCACAACCGCAAAACACGTATATGGTGTTGTGTGGGCAACCTTTGTGAACATAGTGCCCCATGTTGGGGGTGCAGTTATGGAATGGGTATGCGTAAGCTACAGACAACAAACACAACGCATTTTATTGATGGCAATTTGTATGCACAGAGATACCGTGACGCGATCCTGAGGTCCACTGTCATGTCATTCATTTTCCACCATCACCTCATGTTTCAGCATGATAATGCACGGCCCCATGTCGCAAGGATCTGAACACAATACCTGGAAGCTGAAAATGTCCCAGTTCTTTCATGTCCTGCATGCTCACCAGACTAGAGGTCGACCGATTAGGATTTTTCAACGCCAATACCGATTTATTGGAGGACCAAAAAAAAGCCGATACCGATTAATCAGCTTTTTAAAAATAAAAAAAATATTTTATATGTGTTTATTTATTTGTAATAATGACAATTACAACAATACTGAATGAACACTTTTATTTTAACTTAATATAATACATCAATCAAAATCAATTTAGCATCAAATAAATAATGAAATGTGTTCAATTTGGTTTAAATAATGCAAAAACAAGGTGTTGTAAAAGGAAGTAAAAGTGCAATATCCTGCCATGTAAGAAAGCTAACGTTTAAGTTTCTTGCTCAGAACATGAGAATATATGACAGCTGGTGGTTCCTTTTAACATGAGTCTTCAATATTCCCAGATAAGACGTTTTAGGTTGAGGTTATTATAGGACTACTTCTCTCTCTACCATTTGTATTTCATATACCTTTGACTATTGGATGTTCTTATAGGCACTTTAGTATTGCCAGTGTAACAGTATAGCTTCCATCCCTCTCCTCGCCCCTACCTGGGCTCGAACCAGGAAGACATTGAAAACAGCCACCCTCGAAGCAGCATTACCAATCGCTCCACAAAAGCCGCGGCCCATGCAGAGCAAGGGGAACAACTACTCCAAGTCTCAGAGCGAGTGACGTTTGAAACGCTATTAGCGCGCACCCCGCTAACTAGCTAGCCATTTCACATCGGTTACACCAGCCTAATCTCGGGAGCTGATAGGCTTGATAGGCTAAGTCATAAACAGCGCAATGCAGCGAAGAGCTGCTGGCAAACGCACGAAAGTGCTGTTTGAATGAATGCTTACGAGCCTGCTGCTGCCTACCACCACTCAGTCAGACTGCTCTATCACATATCAAATCATAGACTTATTTATAACATAACACACAGAAATACGAGCCTTAGGTCATTAATATGGTCAAATCCGGAAACTATAATTTCGAAAATAAAAAGTTTATTCTTTCAGTGAAATACGGAACCGTTCCGTATTTTATCTAATGGGTGGCATCCAGAAGTCTTAATATTCCTGTTACATTGCAAAACCTTCAATGTTATGTCATAATTACGTAAATTTCTGGCAAATTAGTTTGCAACGAGCCAGCCGGCCAAAAACTGTTGCATATACCCTGACTCTGCGTGCAATGAACGCAAGAGAAGTGACACAATTTCCCTAGTTTAATATTGCCTGCTAACATCAATTTCTTTTAACTAAATATGCAGGTTTAAAAAAATATATACTTCTGTGTATTGATTTTAAGAAAGGCATTGATGTTTATGGTTAGGTACATTTGTGCAACTATTATGCATTTTTCGCAAATGAGCTTTTGTTAAATCATTCCCCGTTTGGCGAAGTTGGCTGTCTTTGTTAGGAAGAAATAGTCTTGACAGTTCGCAACGAGCCAGGCGGCCCAAACTGCTGCATATACCCTGCCTCTGTTGCACAGAACGCAAGAGAAGTGACACAATTTCCCTAGTTAAAAGAAATTCATGTTAGCAGGCAATATTAACTAAATATGCAGGTTTAAAAATATATACTTGTGTATTGATTTTAAGAAAGGCGTCGATGTTTATGGTTAGGTACACATCGCGGATGCGCTTGTTAAATCACCCGTTTGGCGATGTAGGCTATGATTCAATGATAAATTAACAGGCAATTATGCAACGTAGGACAAGCTAGATAAACTAGTAATATCTTCAACCATGTGTAGTTAACTAGTGATTATGTTAAGATTGATTGTTTTTTATAAGATACGTTTAATGCTAGCTAGCACCTTACCTTGGCTCCTTGCTGCACTCGCATAACAGGTAGTCAGCCTGCCACGCAGTCTCCTCGTGGAGTGCAATGTAATCAGCCATGATCGGTGCCCAAAAAAGGCAGATTACCGATTGTTATGAAAACTTGAAATCGGACCCAATTAATCGGCCATTCCGATCTAATCGGTCGAACTCTACACCAGACATCACCCATTGAGCATGTTTTGTTCGAAAGTCTGGGGCCACTTAGAAATGTCCTTGTTTTTGAAAGAAAAGTCAAGAAAATTGTCCATTAAAATAACATGAAATTGATCAGAAAGAGTGTAGACATTGGTTATGTTGTAAACGACTGTGTGTGTATATATGCAGAGGACTTTTTTTTTTTAATACACACATACATACATGCATACACATACGGTGGGGAGAACATGTATTTGATACACTGCCAATTTTGCAGGTTTTCCTACTTACAAAGCATGTAGAGGTCTGTAATTTTTATCAAAGGTACACTTCAACTGTGAGAGACGGAATCTAAAACAAAAATCCAGAAAATCACAATGTATGATTTTTAAGTAATTAATTTGCATTTTATTGCAGGACATTAGTATTTGATACATCAGAAAAGCAGAACTTAATATTTGGTACAGAAACCTTTGTTTGCAATTAGAGATCATATGTTTCCTGTAGTTCTTGACCAGGTTTGCACACACTGCAGCAGGGATTTTGGCCCACGCCTCCATACAGACCTCCAGATCCTTCAGGTTTTGGGGCTGTCGCTGGGCAATACGGACTTTCAGCTCCTCCAAAGGCTGTTTTGGGAAGGCTTCCCAAAGCGTTTGACCCAAGTTAAACAATTTAAAGGCAATGCTACCAAATACTAATTGAGTGTATGTAAACTTCTGACCCACTGGGAATGTGGTGAAAGAAATAAAAGCTGAAATAAATCATTCTCTCTGCTATTATTCTGACATTTCACATTCTTAAAATAAAGTGGTGATCCTAATTGACATAAGACAGGGAATTTTTATTAGGATTAAATGTCAGGAATTGTGAAAAACTGAGTTTAAATGCATTTGGCTAAGGTGTATGTAAACTTCCGACTTTAACTGTATATATGTATGTGTAAAAAATAATATGTCAAATCAAACTATTATCCAGTTTATATAAGAGTCTTGGCTGAACTGCTTTCGATGGGGAAAGAGTGCTTCCTCACCCCTGCTTCTGTGATTTTAATTGAAAACGTTACTTCGCTGTGTGGACCTATAGTCCCTGCAGCTCATTGCGGAGTAGTAGATATGTGCTCTCTCTCTGTGTATTTTCGTGATAGCTGATCATATGATACTGTTAAACGTATGGAGAGGCTCAGCCCACGCAGTGGAAAAAGTGAACCCACCCCCACCGCTGCACACAAGCTCCCAGAGGACTGTATCTGTTTACTAAGGCTTGCTATCATTTTAGGGGCTTGGTTGTTTGTTTTATCATCCCAATGGAATTACGGTAGTTATGTATCCAGACTGTTTCATGTTCATAAGCAGCATGTCCAGTAAATGTGTTTGTAAGCCAGATGCAGTTGCTTGCGAGTGGAGACTGGAGATGATTAGCAGTGTGTGTCCTCATGGGTCCTACCGTGTCAGTGGACAGGGAGTCCTTCACAACAGACACAGTGCTGTCTCAGAGTGAAATATTTTTTTTTTGCAGCGACATAATCATCTGTTAGCCATGATACTATGTAATTTACCATGATGTTTACCATGATATTCCAGACCAGGGTTCTCCCCAGGATTTTTTAACAAGGTGGTACTGATTATTATCCAGTTTTGACTCAGAGATTTTTGACTCTTTTAACACCTGAAACTGCCATTTCCTGCAATCTAGAGCCTAAAAGTATAACTAATAAAATAGCAAACACAGTGCCTTAAATACACTTTTCCACATTTTTCCTAGAATTATACTGGTCATTTCTGTGGTCAACAGAACTGGGACCATGAGGGCAAGAGTAATTCAGTGTGTGTCACAAGTCCTGGCGATGTTAGGGTAGGGCAGAGTGATTTGGCTTAAACATTTTCTCAAAATAAACTTTGTTGCACAATTAAAGATATACACTTCATTTCAAAAAAGTTGGGAATAATCTAATGAATTCAGGGCTTTGTCAAATTATACCTAGGCTAAATATAAGCCTTCAACCATAAAACCCACTAATTATTTTATCAAAATACTTTGAGAGGTGAAGTTCGAGAGCCGTGCGTCCTCTGAAACACAACCCATCCAAGCGGCACTGCTTCTTGACGCAATGCCCGCTTAACCCGGAAGCCAGCCGCACCAATGTGTCGGAGGAAACACTGTACACCTGGCGACCGTGTCAGCGTGCACTGCGCCCGGCCCGCCATAGGAGTCGCTAGTGTGTGATGGGACAAGAACTTCCCTGCCGGCCAAACCCTATCCTGGACGACGCTGGGCCAAATGTGCGCCGCACCATGGGTCTCCCAGTCGCGGCCGACCCACGACAGAGCCTGGACTCGAACACAGAATCTCTAGTGGCACAGCTAGCACTGCAGTGCAGTGCCTTAGACCACCGCGCCACTCGGGAGGCCCCTTATCAAAACAGTTTAATTAGCTTTTTGCAATATTCACTGATCTGGCTTTCAAGTCTGTCTATGAAAATGCCCCTTGTTGTTGTTGCATAATGCACGTCCACTAATGATGAACAACTTCTGGTAGCAGGCGTTATAGAAATTGTTATGGAATTATTTTATAACTTCCACATATGCCATTAAAACTGATGTGACAAATTGAACATTGCTTAACATTTAAACTGCCACGTTATTGGTTTTCCGTTAAAACTATATAAATAAAAAAATTCCATGTCAATTTTCAATGCAGAATAATGCTCCTATTACATGTGTATTGCCGGGCAATGACGTTATATCTTCTGCAACCCTTTACAGACACAGAACGCAGCTACAGTAAATTAATATCTTTAATAATAGTTGATCAACTTCTTAACAACGTTCTGATCTGTTGCATCAGCCTTATTGCTTAAAAACAAAATCTATGTACGGTGGTATGATTTTGGGATATGTCGTCCCACAACTTCCCCAGAGTCAGTTTGGAATGTTTCTTTCTCACACAGAACGACAAGCCACTCACAATCTTTTTTTAATTTTTAATTTAATTACATTTTTTACATAGTGGCGCAGCCAGGTCCACAATGTGGCAAGGCGCCCCTTTTACACTCTTTGGGGAGAACCCTGCAGACATACAAAAGTAAGTTATAGCAGCACAGTTAAGAAAGGTCTATTTTCTGCCACAGTGTAGTGTTGAAGCAGGAGAAGAGGTGAGGGCTCTGTGTAGTGTTGAAGCAGGAGTAGAGGTGAGGGCTCTGTGTAGTGTTGAAGCAGTAGAAGAGGTGAGGGCTCTGTGTAGTGTTGAAAGCAGTAGAAGAGGTGAGGGCTCTGTGTAGTGTTGAAGCAGGAGAAGAGGTGAGGGCTATGTGTAGTGTTGAAGCAGGAGAAAGAGGTGAGGGCTCTCAGTGTAGTGTTGAAGCAGGAGAAAGAGGTGAGGGCTCTGTGTAGTGTTGAAGCAGGAGAAAGAGGTGAGGGCTCTGTGTAGTGTTGAAGCAGTAGAAGAGGTGAGGGCTCTGTGTAGTGTTGAAGCAGGAGAAAGAGGTGAGGGCTCTGTGTAGTGTTGAAGCAGGAGAAAGAGGTGAGGGCTCTGTGTAGTGTTGAAGCAGTAGAAGAGGTGAGGGCTCTGTGTAGTGTTGAAGCAGGAGAAGAGGTGAGGGCTCTGTGTAGTGTTGAAGCAGTAGAAGAGGTGAGGGCTCTGTGTAGTGTTGAAGCAGTAGAAGAGGTGAGGGCTCTGTGTAGTGTTGAAGCAGTAGAAGAGGTGAGGGCTCTGTGTAGTGTTGAAGCAGTAGAAGAGGTGAGGGCTCTGTGTAGTGTTGAAGCAGTAGAAAGAGGTGAGGGCTCTGTGTAGTGTTGAAGCAGGAGAAAGAGGTGAGGGCTCTGTGTAGTGTTGAAGCAGGAGAAAGAGGTGAGGGCTCTGTGTAGTGTTGAAGCAGGAGAAAGAGGTGAGGGCTCTGTGTAGTGTTGAAGCAGGAGTAGAGGTGAGGGCTCTGTGTAGTGTTGAAGCAGTAGAAGAGGTGAGGGCTCTGTGTAGTGTTGAAGCAGGAGAAGAGGTGAGTGCTATGTGTAGTGTTGAAGCAGTAGAAGAGGTGAGGGCTCTGTGTAGTGTTGAAAGCAGTAGAAGAGGTGAGGGCTCTGTGTAGTGTTGAAGCAGGAGAAAGAGGTGAGGGCTCTCAGTGTAGTGTTGAAGCAGGAGAAAGAGGTGAGGGCTCTGTGTAGTGTTGAAGCAGGAGAAAGAGGTGAGGGCTCTGTAGTGTTGAAGCAGTAGAAGAGGTGAGGGCTCTGTGTAGTGTTGAAGCAGGAGAAAGAGGTGAGGGCTCTGTGTAGTGTTGAAGCAGGAGAAAGAGGTGAGGGCTCTGTGTAGTGTTGAAGCAGTAGAAGAGGTGAGGGCTCTGTGTAGTGTTGAAGCAGGAGAAGAGGTGAGGGCTCTGTGTAGTGTTGAAGCAGTAGAAGAGGTGAGGGCTCTGTGTAGTGTTGAAGCAGTAGAAGAGGTGAGGGCTCTGTGTAGTGTTGAAGCAGTAGAAGAGGTGAGGGCTCTGTGTAGTGTTGAAGCAGTAGAAGAGGTGAGGGCTCTGTGTAGTGTTGAAGCAGTAGAAAGAGGTGAGGGCTCTGTGTAGTGTTGAAGCAGTAGAAAGAGGTGAGGGCTCTGTGTAGTGTTGAAGCAGGAGAAAGAGGTGAGGGCTCTGTGTAGTGTTGAAGCAGGAGTAGAGGTTTAGGGCTCTGTGTAGTGTTGAACCAGGAGAAAGAGGTGAGGGCTCTGTGTAGTGTTGAAGCTGTAGAAAGAGGTGAGGGCTCTATGTAGTGTTGAAGCTGTAGAAAGAGGTGAGGGCTCTGTGTAGTGTTGAAGCAGGAGTAGAGGTGAGGGCTCTGTGTAGTGTTGAAGCAGTAGAAAGAGGTGAGGGCTCTGTGTAGTGTTGAAGCAGTAGAAAGAGGTGAGGGCTCTGTGTAGTGTTGAAGCAGGAGTAGAGGTGAGGGCTCTGTGTAGTGTTGAAGCAGTAGAAAGAGGTGAGGGCTCTGTGTAGTGTTGAAGCAGTAGAAAGAGGTGAGGGCTCTGTGTAGTGTTGAAGCAGGAGAAAGAGGTGAGGCTCTGTGTAGTGTTGAAGCAGGAGAAAGAGGTGAGGGCTCTCAGTGTAGTGTTGAAGCAGGAGAAAGAGGTGAGGTCTCTGTGTAGTGTAGAAGCAGTAGAAAGCGCTAAAGTCTAACCTCCAGCTCTGCTGACCAGGGGTCAGTCTCAGTAAAAACGTCCCCATTGGGAACCCATTAAAGACCACATTATTTACTCATCTACTGGGTCAGTGCGATGAACCCACAAGGCTCTGCCTCTGTTGGGATAGTCTGATTTCACGCTAAGAGTAACAGCTCTAACCTGCGTGTGAACCCACCCACCCTCTCCAAGCACCAATCGTAGTTGAGAATAGTCAACTAGCTAGCAAGCCAATGCTTTGTCTAATGGCTCAAGTGCGTAGTTACATGACCAATCACTGCTGTCAGGTGACATTGGTGCCTGGAAGGGCTGTCAGCAAAACAACACACATCAAAGACTGTTTATATAGACCTTTTAACATGGCTGCCATGTGTGTCATGCGTTTGCTGTTGAAATTGGACGGATAAGGCATTTCCAATACGGTATTGCAAGCAAATTAAGGAACGTACGTCACTTTGCCTGAAAATGCCAAATTTACACTTTCCACATTTATCGAAATTGTGCTGTTCCATGATTGCAGATCAATGTTCTCTCCAATAGGCCTTTAGCATTTGCAATTTGGCTCCTGGTGTGCTGCTTTTCCACTGTAAACAGTGCTGTGAGGATGACGTGGGCTTTGTTTACCTAGCCTCCCAGACAAAACAATGTCAAAGTGAAACTCAAATCGGTGAGGTAATTTCATGACTTATGGAGGTGATGCTGACGCAAGACAAAAACTGTACAACATTTCATCAATACAGCTTTGGAAAAAATGGCTGACCCTGTTTGCAGAGTGGCAGGAAGGGACCCCTGGGGGAGTGTGGACAGACTGCACACATGGTGTGTGTTTGGGGGGTTGGAAGAGGGAGCCAGGATTTGTTGTTTTCAGTGTAAAGGAGCGGGAAGCGGATGCTGCAGGATCCAGCATTGGACCAGGGTCTCGGCTTCTCTCTACTGTACCTTACAGTGCATAGACTTACTCATATGTGATGAATTAGAGCTGCTGGCTTGTGGAGAGAGGCCCCTCTGTGTAACACACACACACACACACACTGATAGCAGATGCTGTACAGATTTTGAATGGGGTGGAAGGCAGAGGAAATTAGGCCTGTGTTTTGGAATGGATGTTATTGTGTTTCCTCTTGGAGTTCTGTTTCTCTCTCTGTGTGTGTGTGTGTGTGTGTGTGTGTGTGTGTGTGTGTGTGTGTGTGTGTGTGTGTGTGTGTGTGTGTGTGTGTGTGTGTGTGTGTGTGTGTGTGTGTTCCTCTCCCCACTAGGAGATGAAAGCTCAGAACACACATATCAGACATTGAAGTCTCCCTTTCCCTAAAAACCCCTATAGAGGAACTGACTGAGGACTCAATAACATAATACACTTATTTAGCCCCTGTGCCAAAACCACCCCAGAATCCTTGAAGACAACCTAATAACACAATTACGTCAAGAAGCACAGCATCTGGATAGTGATGTTATCTATAATAATATAGGCCTATGGTATTATATACGATAGTTTTTACGTTATGTAAAAAAGGGAGAGAGAGAACACTATTTATTGAAGTGATATGGTACACGGTGGAAACCATATAGGAAAACTTAATAGGTTATTGACCCTGCCATGCGCGTACAGGCACCAACATACACACTCAGAAAGTTATAGCAGAGGGGAAATTGTACTTGGTTAAGTTATTATACAAAATAATTATCTCAATATAATATGAAACTGTGTCGCACCACTAACATCAAAGGCTGGTTTCAATCGCGATGTGTGAATTTACGATGGGGGTGTGGAGTTTATTGTTCAAGATTCCTCAAACTAGGTCGGCACAATGTGTGTATCATAGAATCTTTGTCTCTGTTAGTAGTTGACCCCGAAGCCACTTTGTGCTGCGTAATGTGAGCTTGGAGTGTGTGAGGCTTTGGGGGATGGGGCCAGAGAAGAGGGGTGGAGGCAGAGCCGAGCAGAGCAGAGGTTTGCTGCGTCTCACTTTCCATATGCCAGGAAGAGAGAGGAGCAATGTTCCTCTGTCGGTGTGCGTCGCTGGCTCTGGGATATAAATAGCTGTCTTTGAGTAGGAGAGCTGCAGAGGGAGGGCCATGGCGCCAGGGCAGAGCTGAGTGCCAGGCAGCGTTCCCGGGTAGTGGAGAGAGAGAGGGAGGATGGCAGGAGGAGGGGCAGGCTCCAGCCCAGCCCTCTGCACACACTCTGGTAAAAAAAAAAAAGCATTATGGAGTAGAAAAATATTGAGAAACTCTTTACATATCATTTATTCATGGGCGCTCGGAAGCAACCTCTCCACATGCAGACGGAGAAGTGGATACTAAAGAGAATAGGGATAATCTAGTAGCGTGGCTGCATGGAGATTCAGCAGGAGGGAACTGGGCAGGAGAGAGGCCATACTAAGCTTAGAGCAGAGTAGGCCTCACTATGAAAACGTTGCAGATGGTTTAGCAAGGCGTCACTAGCTCCCTGCAGAGTTGGCCGTACTATAAAACCACTGCAGTGGTTGTAGCAAGGCCTCACTAGCTCACTGCAGAGTGTCTAGAGGGTTTCATGCTAGCACCTAACAGTAGGTTCAGAAAGGCCTCCCACACTAGCACACCAGTCCCTACTAGCAGTGTGCTACCAGTCCCTGCATCACACTAGCACACCAGTCCCTGCATCACACTAGCACACCAGTCCCTGCATCACACTAGCACACCAGTCCCTGCATCACACTAGCACACCAGTCCCTGCATCACACTAGCACACCAGTCCCTGTATCACACTAGCACACCAGTCCCTGCATCACACTAGCACACCAGTCCCTGCATCACACTAGCACACCAGTCCCTGTATCACACTAGCACACCAGTCCCTGCATCACACTAGCACACCAGTCCCTGCATCACACTAGCACACCAGTCCCTGCATCACACTAGCACACCAGTCCCTGCATCACACTAGCACACCAGTCCCTGCATCACACTAGCACACCAGTCCCTGCATCACACTAGCACACCAGTCCCTGCATCACACTAGCACACCAGTTCCTGCATCACACTAGCACACCATTCCCTGCATCACACTAGCACACCAGTCCCTGCATCACACTAGCACACCACTCCCTGCATCACACTAGCACACCAGTCCCTGCATCACACTAGCACACCAGTCCCTGCATCACACTAGCACACCACTCCCTGCATCACACTAGCACACCAGTCCCTGCATCACACTAGCACACCACTCCCTGCATCACACTAGCACACCACTCCCTCCAAGCACACCACTCCCTGTAGCACACCATTCCCTACATCACACAAGCACACCACTCCCTTCTAGCACACCGCTCCCTACTAGCACACCGCTCCCTGCTAGCACACCACTTCCTGCAGCACACTAGCACACCGCTCCCTGCTAGCACACCACTCCCTGCTATCACACTAGCACACCGCTCCCTGCTAGCACACCACTCCCTGCTATCACACTAGCACACCACTCCCTGCTATCACACTAGCACACCACTCCCTCCAAGCACACCACTCCCTGTAGCACACCATTCTCTGCATCACACTAGCACACCACTCCCTGCATCACACAAGCACACCACTCCCTGCATCACACTAGCACACCATTCCCTGCATCACACTAGCACATCACTCCCTGCAAGCACACCACTCCCTGCAGCACACTAGCACACCACTCCCTGCAAGCACACCACTCCCTGCAGCACACTAGCACACTACCCCCTCCAAGCACACCACTCCCTGCAAGCACACCACTCCCTGCAGCACACCACTTCCTGCATCACACTAGCACACCACTCCCTGCATCACACTAGCACACCATTCCCTGCATCACACTAGCACATCACTCCCTGCAAGCACACCACTCCCTGCAGCACACTAGCACATCACTCCCTCCAAGCACACCACTCCCTGCTATCACACTAGCACACCGCTCCCTGCTAGCACACCACTCCCTGCTATCACACTAGCACACCACTCCCTCCAAGCACACCACTCCCTGTAGCACACCATTCTCTGCATCACACTAGCACACCACTCCCTCCAAGCACAACACTCCCTGCTATCACACTAGCACAACACTCTCTGCTAGCACACCACTCCCTGCTATCACACTAGCACACCACTCCCTGCATTACACTAGCACAACACTCTCTACTAGCACAACACTCCCTGCATTACACTAGCACAACACTCCCTGCTATCACACTAGCACAACACTCCCTGCTATCACACTAGCACAACTCTCTGCTATCACACTAGCACAACACTCCCTGCTATCACACTAGCACACCACTCCCTGCTATCACACTAGCACAACACTCTCTGCTATCACACTAGCACAACACTCTCTGCTATCACACTAGCACAACACTCTCTGCTATCACACTAGCACACCACTCCCTGCTATCACACTAGCACACCACTCCCTGCATTACACTAGCACAACACTCTCTGCTATCACACTAGCACAACACTCCCTGCTATCACACTAGCACACCACTCCCTGCATTACACTAGCACAACACTCCCTACTAGCACAACACTCCCTGCTATCACACTAGCACAACACTCCCTGCTAGCACACTAGCACAACACTATCTGCTAGCACAACACTCCCTGCTATCACACTAGCACAACACTATCTGCTAGCACAACACTCCCTGCATTACACTAGCACAACACTCCCTACTAGCACAACACTCCCTGCTATCACACTAGCACAACACTCCCTGCTATCACACTAGCACAACACTATCACACTAGCACAACACTCCCTGCTATCACACTAGCACACCACTCCCTGCTAGCACAACACTCCCTGCTATCACACTAGCACACCACTCCCTGCTAGCACAACACTCTCTGCTATCACACTAGCACAACACTCTCTGCTATCACACTAGCACAACACTCCCTGCTATCACACTAGCACAACACTCCCTGCTATCACACTAGCACAACACTCCCTGCTATCACACTAGCACAACACTCCCTGCTATCACACTAGCACAACACTCCCTGCTATCACACTAGCACAACACTCTCTACTAGCACACCACTCCCTGCATTACACTAGCACAACACTCTCTACTAGCACACCACTCCCTGCTATCACACTAGCACAACACTATCTGCTATCACACTAGCACACCACTCCCTGCTAGCACAACACTCCCTGCTATCACACTAGCACAACACTCCCTGCTATCACACTAGCACAACACTCCCTGCTATCACACTAGCACAACACTCCCTGCTATCACACTAGCACAACACTCTCTGCTATCACACTAGCACAACACTCTCTGCTATCACACTAGCACAACACTCTCTGCTATCACACTAGCACAATACTCTCTGCTATCACACTAGCACAATACTCTCTGCTATCACACTAGCACAACACTCTCTGCTAGCACACTAGCACAACACTCTCTGCTAGCACACTAGCACAACACTCTCTGCTAGCACACTAGCACAACACTCTCTGCTATCACACTAGCACAACACTCTCTGCTAGCACACTAGCACAACACTCTCTGCTAGCACACTAGCACAACACTCTCTGCTATCACACTAGCACAACACTCTCTGCTAGCACAACACTCTCTGCTAGCACACCACTCCCTGCTATCACACCACTCCCTGCATTACACTAGCACACCACTCCCTGCTAGCACACCATTCCCTGCATCACACCAACACTGTGTAGTATTAATGTTGGGTAGGGCAGCAGGGCTGTTGTCCAGACATGCCATATCCCTGAAGACATTCCTCAGCTGTTACCAGGAGTCATGAAGCAGATATGTTTGTCTCCTGTCCCACAGTAAAAACCGTTTTGCTGGCATTGCGCAATATAGCAAAACCTATAATTCTCCCCATGTTTATTGTAATCGAGATGGATTAATGTTATTGCCATCAAGACATTGGTTTCAATTAGGAATGTATTGTGTGTGAATAAGGGATTAGCTACTTTACAGGATGGTATTAAAAACTTGCTTAGACTCGCTTCCGTAGGCCTGTTTTTCACCCGCATTGACCACTATCTCTCTCACCCTATGGATATGGCAATGAAACACCCTAAACTTACAGGGCAGAGAGTGGGTCTGGAGCAGGGGCATTATTCTGCACACTTCCTCACCTTTGAAACCAGAATGCAGGTGTAATTGTTGAAAATGGGGAGCCTGATGTACTGCTAATGGGAGCATTGTGCGGCAGGGTGGAAATGTGTTTTCTGTGGAGGCGAGTGACCAGGTGCTAACGTGTCTCTTTCCATCTCCCCCTCTATCTCTCTCGCTCTCTCCTTTGGCAGACGGTCGATGACGATGCGATGGAAGCGTGAATGAGGTTTGGCGTGGCGATAGCTGAACGATGCCCAAGGGTGGGGGTTCAAAAACCCCCCAGCTGGAAGACTTCCCACTCAACACTGACATGGTGGAGAAGCAGAGTGGGAAGAAGGTAAGAAACACACACATACTGACACACCACAAATCGATATGTATGCTATGATGCTGGTAAAGTTGTCTCGCACACCTACAGTGCTGGTCATAAAAAAGCTAGCTAGCTCATGGATGCAAACAATGTTCTTCCCCAAAAACAGAGCAAAACGA
Organism: Salvelinus fontinalis; assembly: GCF_029448725.1. Classification (NCBI taxonomy): domain Eukaryota; kingdom Metazoa; phylum Chordata; class Actinopteri; order Salmoniformes; family Salmonidae; genus Salvelinus; species Salvelinus fontinalis. The sequence goes on from NC_074699.1 coordinate 16,245,408, forward strand.
CAATCTGTTTCAGTAGCTATAGTTTAGCTAGCTAACTATATTGCTAGGTGTCATTTAAAATAACCCTAATTAATAAAGACATTTCTTATTTGATTAATGGTGGTCGGACCCATCTATGTGAAGCTAGACACAATAAGGATTAGCCACAATAGTGGACTTAAAAGTATGTCATTGACAGTGATGCAAATTAATACAAAATAGTAGAATTATGCCATAATTAAATAGATCATGCTAAACGAGGTTGAAACGTTGTTATATAAAATCAACAAAAGACAATTTGTTAATTTGACAAAAATCTGTTAATCACACTGGAAGTATTAGACTTTAGAATTACATTGGGAGCATACTTATTTCACTGTACAGCCTTACCTATGGATTGTGGATCAATGACATGGAGTATCAGTCTACTCAGTGACTCCCAGAGAACATTAGCGTCGTAGCTCTTATTATGGGACTCTGAAACAACTGAATTGAGCCACATTTATTGTCAAACTATGTGTATTGAACATTATTCCCGATGAAAAACAATACTGCATGGATGTTTTGGAGTCTGAGGACGTTGGGAAAAAATATCTTGGGTATTGAGTAGACTGATACCCCATTTCATTGATCCCCAAACCTTAGGTAAAGCTGTACAGTGCAACATGAATGTCAATACACACAATAGGCTGACTGAGGAGGTGATTTCACACAGTCACAGTCCCGTGATAAGAGCTACAATGCTAATATTTGCGTAAACTCTAAACAATTGTGTTCTGTGGGTGTTTCCGAGTAGACTGATACCCCATTTCATTGCTTCACATTCCAACCTTGTTTAACATTATCTAGTCTAAATATGGCATGATTCCACCCATATTAAACTTATGCATAACTTCCAAAGAGTTAGTTTTATTTTGAAGACAAACTGCAAATTCCACTATTGTGCCTAATCCTTATTGTGGCTAGCTTCACAACACGTAACCTGGTCCGGTCGAACCTCACGAGCAAGAAGAAGCTAGCTGGCTGCTTATAACGTTAGCTTTGGGCACAAGGCTACGTAGCTGGCTAGCTATTTATTTTCATGAACTGAAGTTCAATTTCAATAGGTTAACAACAAGTGGCACCCTAGCTAATACTTACTCACAAGGATTCCAAAATCATTGCTAAGAAAAATGAAAATGATTGCAGTTTATACTGGTCATTGTTTTCAGGCTGGTTGTATCGGTGCTAGCTAGGTACCGAGCTAAAGCTAGCTACCCCAGAAGTTGTGGTCGAACAAAAAAATGCTTTATTACCAATACAGTATTGTAAACACATCATTCGTGGCCGGTGTTTGCTTGTTTGGGATAACTTTTTTGTACAGCTTTGACAGTAACTTTTTTGTACAGCTTTGACAGTGCTACTGATAGTAGTGGTGGCGCTTGGCTTGCACATGCAAATTCAGAACACACAACATTCTATAACTGAGCTGTGTTATTTGACGTGTCAAATTAAAAACGTATTTAACGCGTCAAATACGACTTGACCAGTCAGTGAAAGCCAACATCACCCACGACAGAGAACAGTTGATTGTCAAAGGCAATGAATTCCATTATCTTGGCGTTGATGGATTTCGCCTTTGAGTTGTCTCGCTGAAATGTTCTTACTCTTTCAAATGACTGCTGGACTTGTTGACTGCTCGATCCACACAGCAGACATTGTGGGCTAAGTTAGGAATGCTGTGTTGCACTTGTTGCGCTACATTTTACGTGGCGTCATTATGTCATGTACCTACATTATATAGGTATGAACGGTAGCTTTGACATCGTTTTTTTAAATCGACGTTAAACTAGACTGATACCGACGTTGGCATTTTTAGCTAATACCGGCCAAATAAAATTAAATTGTATTGGTTACATACACATGGTTAGCAGATGTTAATGCAAGTGTAGCGAAATGCTTATGCTTCTAGTTCCAACAGTGCAGTAATATCTAACAAGTAATCTAACAATTCCCCAACAACTACCTAATACACTCAAATCTAAAGGGGTGAATGAAAATATGTACATCTAATTATATGGATGAGCGATGGCCATGCGGCATAGGCAAGGTGCAGTATATAAAATACAGTATATACATGTAATGTAAGATATGTAAACATTTATTAAAGTGTCATTGTTTAAAGTGACTAGTGATCCATTTATTAAAGTGTCCAGTGATTGGGTCTCAGTGTAGACAGCAGCCTCACTGAGTTAGTGATGGCTATTTAACAGTCTGATGGCCTCGAGATAGAAGCTGTTTTTCAATCTCTCGGTCCCAGCTTTGATGCACCTGTACTGACCTCGCCTTCTGGATGATAGCGGTGTGAACAGGCATTGGCTCGGGTGGTTGTTGTCCTTGATGATCTTTTTGGCCTTCCTGTGACATCGGGTGCTGTAGGTGTCATGGTAGGCAGGTAGGGTGCCCCCAGTGATGCGTTGTGCAGACCTCACCACCCTCTGGAGAGCCTTGAGGTTGAGGGCGGTGCAGTTGCCGTACCAGGCTGTGATACAGCACGACAGGATGCTCTCGATTGTGCAACTGTAAAAGTTTGTGGGATTTAGGTGACAAGCCAAATTTTCTTCAGCCTCCTGAGGTTGAAGAGGCGCTTTTGCGCCGCCTTCACCACACTGTCTGTGTGGGTGGACCATTTCAGTTTGTCTGTGATGTGTACGCCGAGGAACTTAAAACTTTCCACCTTCTCCACTGCTGTCCCGTCGATGTGGATAGGGGGGTGCTCCCTCTGCTGTTTCCTGAAGTCCACGATCATCTCCTTTGTTTGTTGACGTTGAGTGAGAGGTTGTTTTCCTGACACGACACTCCGAGTGTCCTCACCTCCTCCCTGTAGGCTGTCTCTTCGTTGTTGGTGATCAAGCCCACTACTGTTGTGTCGTCTGCAAACTGGATGATTCCAATATGTTCACCGATTTATCGTGCATCCCTACTTAAGATACAAGTTTGCAAAATGCACTATGTCAAACAGTTGTTATTTTGTTTTTTTACCGACGTGAATTATCTCTGAAACGTTCCTTGCTACTGTATTGAATGCACTATGAATACCATCACACAACCCTCCCCTTTAAATACAGACATGCTTTCTGTGTTTCTAGATGTAGCCTAGAGCCAGGGAAATGGTTGTATGTAGTGTTGCATCAGCTTAATGACTCATGATATAGCATAGGTTATGTGCTTTAGCCAGACAGCTATATATGGCTCATCTGAGTAGGTAGTCCCGGTTTTATCTATGAACTAATCTTCTTTGTTTTTGACCAATGAAGTGGAGGCTGCTGGCACTGTGGCAAATTTAGATCCTCGTGCATCAAACACAGCATTACGTTGCTAGGCAGGCAGGCCAGGGCATTCTGCTGCAGTCAGCCTGACACAGACACTCAGACAAAACATGAGAGATTAGTTCCTAGAGATGTTCTCCCTAGGTTCTATGTTAGACCACTGAATATCATTTCCCAGAAGTGGATTCTAATGAACGGAGCTGTTAATTAGATGTGAGCAGAGTTGTAATGGTAACGTAATAACAGGTGCCATTTCCTGTGTTATTGTTTCTCAACATGGTTGTGATACTAGGGATAAGGGAGACATTTCAGTGGGGTTTTCCCCTAGGTAGTGGGGAGAGCTGTCCCTTTAAATGGCAGCTAAAGCCAGCTTGTGTTTTTGTGGACGTGTTGCCAGCATGGACAGCCACAGTGGGCTTAGACGCAGAATGATGATGTCATGGTAATCACTGGGTCAGCAACAGCAGCAACCCAGAGGTGCAGCTTTACGCGCGTCTGCTATGTACAGCCTTCCGCACAGAATTGCATCAGACTCTGGGAGGGAGAGGAGGAGCGAGAGCATTGCTAGGAGACCAGTAAACACGGTCTCTCATGAAGGCCGCCTTGAAGCAGTGGCTCACAGCTGTCTTTTTAATTCAGCTCTCTTTTCTCCGCGTGTTGCAGCAAGACTAGCTCTGCCTAGCACTAACGCCTCTGTCGGTCTTGACATGTTGTTTTGTGTATGTGCGTGCCTGTGTCAGCTGTCTGTGTACTGTCTTTCTGTTTGGAAATTCCTCCTACATGTAGACCTACAAATAGTGTCTCGTTCCCTCCCTCTCGCTGGTGTACAGAGTTACTGCTAAGCCTAGCTCTAAGCAGCAGGAAGACCTTGCTGTGTGTCTACACTGTACTGTAAGGGTGACATCATAGTCTCATGACTGTAGGAGAGCCGGGGGCTGGGACTTGCCAGGGCGGGCTGCAGAGTGAGCCACTGTACAGCAGTGGGAACTAGCCTGAGAAAGAGAGAGCGTTCTGCTGCTACATTCCACCTCTTATCTGACCTGATCGGATCACGCGTCTCTGCTCTGTGGTAAACAGCCACCTACACAGAGCTCTTTAATTAGCCTTCCTTACCACAGACAGCACCCGGCTGACAACCCAGCTGCTCTGGCCCTCTAAATCTAGTGTTTAGAAAAAGAGGCATTACATAAGGTTTTATTTATTTGTTTTATAATCGTTTGCAATGTTTTTAATTATAGCAATCATTCAAATCTGGGTTCAGAGTTCTTTTAACTTTGACTACAAACTAAAACCATCAGGTTGCAGTTAATAGCCTGATATTTGAATATATATATATATATATATATATATATATATATATATAAGCAGTATATTGTATAGAGGAGAGATATATATTTTCCTGTCTTTGGAACACTGCACTAAAATCCATGCGCCGTTTTTCTTATGAAGTGTTAGCCAGATCTCCCTGCTCCTTAGAGCTAAATGTGAGGGTGTTTCGTGTGAGAGCCGAGCAGACGGGCCCCGATCAGAGCTGCTGCATGGCCCTTTAACAGCAGTCTTTTGGGCCAAGCAGGCCGAGGGAGAGGCAGCGCTGTACTGTGCTGTATAGACAGAACGTCAGCCGGAGGGAGCCGTTGGTGCCGGAGCAGGCCGCTTGCTGATGGGGGGACGGGAGCTTCTGATGGGTTCCAGTTGCCATGGACCACAGACCCCGGCGATGTTACCGCTTCTTCCATCTCTCTCTTTCCATTTGAGACCGTCTGCCTCGGAACGCCGAGAGGAAATTCCATGGAAAAGGCACGCTCTGCAAATCCCCTAATCGCTGGAAGTCTCCAGGCAGACAGAAGCACGCTGCAGTGTAAAGCTTTGGGAAACACAGCTGCCGCCTGCCTGTCTCTTCGTGTCCCTCTGTCAATGTGTCCTGGCCTGGATGGCCTGTGTCTCTCTGTCTGTTAAGGCTCTGTCTTCTCCCAGTGCTAAGGGAAGTCTCCAACATTAGGCTAAAACTTGGCACTCGTCTAGAGGAAGTTCTATAAATATCCTTCCACATCAGCCCTTTCATTTTAAACTACAGTTTTAGTAGCTAGTAGTGTACCCCATAAATTATCATCTGTGTGTCTTTATAGCTGTGCAATACGGTGTTCATGTTTCTTTTCTTTTTTGCCAGGATAAAGTATTGTCAAACAAGACTCCTAAATTGGACCGCAGCGATGGCGTCAAAGAGATGAAAGAGAAGGCATCCAAGAGGAAGCTTCCCTTCACTGTTGGAGCCAATGGAGACCAGAAAGATTCTGACTCAGGTAAGACTGGAGGGGGAGGGGATTTACATCACTTCCTCAGCCTGGCAGTGCATGCTGGAAAAATTATTTTTTTACCTTAATTTAACTAGGCAAGTCAGTTAAGAACAAATTGTTATTTACAATGACGGTCTAGGAACAGTGGGTTAACTGCCTTGTTCAGGTGCAGAACGACCGATTTTTACCTTGTCAGCTCGGGGATTTGATCTAGCAACCTTTCGGTTACTGGCCCAACGCTCTAACCACTAGGCTGCCTGCCGCCCCTATATGTGCACACACATATTTAGCAGATGTTACTGCGTGTGTTGCGTAATGCTTGTGTTCCCTAGCTCCAACAGTTAACAATACACAACAATACACAGAAATCTAAAAAGTTAAAGAATGAAATTAAGAAATATAGAAATATTAGGAGCGATGTCGGAGTCCGGAGTATAAATATGTGTGTGTGGGTGGATGGGATGTATAGATCATATAGACAGTATGTGGGTAGAATATGTAGTATATCTGAAGAATAGTATATGTACAGCAGTAGTTAAATAGGATAGGCCTTGACTAGAATACAGTATATACATATGAAGTGGGTAAAACAGTATGTAAACATTACTTAAAGTGACCAGTGTTCCATGACTATGTACATTTACATAGGGCAGGAGCCTCTTAGGGGCATGGTAGCCTAACCATGTGGTAGCCGTCTGTTGACAGTGACTAAAGTTCAGGGCAGGGTACTGGGCAGTGGCCAGCTAGTGGTGACTATTTAACAGCCTTATGACCTTGATAAAGAAGCAGTTTTCAGTCTCTCGGTCCCAGCTTTGATGCACCTGTACTGACCTCGCCTTCTGGATGATAGCGGGGTGAACAGGCCGTTGCCCGGGTGGTTGTTGTCCTTGATGATTTTTTTGCCATTCCTGTGACACCGGGTGCTGTAGATGTCCTGGAGGGCAGACAGTGTGCCCCAGGTGATGCGTTGGGCTGACCACACCACCCTCTGGAGAGCCTTGAGGTTGAGGACGGTGCAGTTGCAGTACCAGGCGGTGATACAGCCCGACAGGATGCTCTCAATGGTGCATTTGTAAAAGTTTGAGGGTCTTATGGGCCAAGCTAAATTTCTTCAGCCTCCTGAGGTTGAAGAGGTGCTGGGCTGAGAGGTGTGATGGTTAAGCTCCTGCAGACTGTTTTTTTATAACCTCAAAGAAGGCTGTGTGTTTTGGTTAGCCTTGGTTTAACTTGGTTCAACTGTCCATCATTGGGAAAAAGAGAAAAGGGCCACACGGAACATGGGCCAATTAAGTGAGGATTTGTCAATCACGAGGGCCTGAAAAGGTTTTGGGTGAGACACTCACTTGTGTTATTCTTTAATAAGAGAGAAAGGGGGAACTACTGTTCCAGCTTGTTTGGCTTGAGCTTTGAGGATCTTGAAATGATTTGTTGATGATGGTCTGTAATAACACAGTAATGGAACCCACATCTGTGTGCTGGGTTATTGGGTTGGTTTGAAATGCTGCTGTGAACTTCAGTTGTTATTTATTTGGGTAATATGAAGTCCAAACCATTGTGTACATTTCTCTTTTTGTTTTAGTGACCTTTTGCAGGAAAAGTTCAACTGTATTTGTCTATTTTTAAGATATATTGAATATAGAACCTGTGTTCTCAGTGCAGCTTTAGTGACCAAATCAGGAGCGTAGTCAATTCCCCCGGTTAGTCACTACTATAGTGGCTTGGTTGTGTGTTGGCAGGTGGTAGTGACTATGTAACCTGTTAGCAGGCTGTTGGCAGAGAAAGGTTGCCTCCCACCTCAGTTTCTCCCCTCCCCCTGTCTAGAACAGTGCGCTGATTGTCTATTGTTATGCTAATGTTAGAGAGAGTCTCTGCCTCTACAGGCTGGATGCCTGTCAGTCTCTCACATCAACTAGACCATAATTCACTCATTTGCTTTGCCTGAAATGTATACACTTTCTGGGTGGAAATGTCTTCGTGTTCCCTGCCTGTTACCTTCTCAGTGTCTTTTCCATCTACGTGTCTTAAACCTGGCTGTACAATGGAAACATTCATTAAATGGTTCATCCTTCATTGTGTTAGTTTTGTCTCCATGTAGTGTGTGTGTGGTTTCACACACACACTCCCCCTCTTCTGTTGTCTTGGCCTTGATAGCTAGTTCCTTTCATGCTGTGTTATTGTCTATACCAGAGGTCGACCGATTAATTAGGGCTGGCCGATTTAAATTAGGGCTGATTTCAAGTTTTCATAACAATCGGTAATCTGGGTTTTTGTACACCGATTACATTGCAATCCATGAGGAAACTGCATGGCAGGCTGACCACCTGTTACGCGAGTGCAGCGTCAAAAGGACCTTGTGGCTGCAATGAGCCACGGTAAGTTGCTAGCTAGCATTAAACTTGTCTTATAAAAAACAATCAATCTTCACATAATCACTAGTTAACTACACATGGTTGATGATATTACTAGGTTAACTAGCTTGCCCTGAGTTGCATATAATCAATGCGGTGCCTGTTAATTTATCATCAAATCACAGCCAACTTCGCCAAACGGGGGATGATTTAACAAAAGCACATTCGCGAAAACAGCACAACCGTTGCACACGAATGTACCTAACCATAAACATCAATGCCTTTCTTTAAATCTACACAGAAGTATATATTTTTAAACCTGCATATTTAGTTAAAAGAAATTCATGTTAACAGGCAATATTAACTAGGGAAATTGTGTCACTTCTCTTGCGTTCATTGCACGCAGAGTCAGGGTATATGCAACTGTTTGGGCCGACTGGCTCGTTGCGAAATAATTTGCAAGAATTTTACATAATTATGACATAACATTGAAGGTTGTGCAATGTAACAGCAATATTTAGACTTAGGGATGCCAGCCATTCGATAAAATACGGAACGGTTCCGTATTTCACTGAAAGAATAAAGGTTTTGTTTTCTAAATGATAGTTTCTAGATTTGACCATATTAATGACCAAAGGCTCGTATTTCTGTGTTTATTATAAATTAAGTCTTTAATTTGATATTTGATAGAGCAGTCAACCTAAGCGGTGGTAGGCAGCAGCAGGCTCGTAAGCATTCATTCAAACTTTACTGCGTTTGCCAGCAGCTCTTAGCAATGCTTGATCCACAGCGCTGTTTATGACTTCAAGCCTATCAACTCCTGAGATTAGGCTGGCAGTACTAAAGTGCCTATAGTCAAAGGTATAGGAAATACAAATGATGTAGAGAGAAATAGTCGACGCGTCATAATTCCTATAATAACTACAATCTAAAACTTCTTAACTGGGAATATTGAAGACTCATGTTAAAAGGAACCACCAGCTTTCATATGTTCTCATGTTCTGAGCAAGGAACTTAAACGTTAGCTTTTTTACATGGCTCATATTGTACTTTTACTTTCTTCTCCAACGCTGTGTTTTGCATTATTTAAACCAAATTGAGCATATTTCATTATTTATTTGAGGCTAAATTGATTTTATTGATGTATTATATTAAGTTAAAATAATTGTACATTCAGTATTGTTGTAATTGCCATTATTACATATATATAATATATATTATATAAATACATTTTTAAAAATGGCAGATTAATCGGCATCAGCTTTTTTTTGGGTCCTCCAATAATCGGTATTGGCGTTGAAAAGCCTAATCGGTCGACCTGTAGTCTATACCCTAAGGAATTTGTTAACCATTTTACAGCTGTCCCCTCCCCCTGACATTGGTGTCTTTCTGATGATCCTGTATCTCCCCTTGATATGGTGAACTCTTTTTCTTTGGCCCTTTATTGTGGGGATAGAGTCTAGACTGTGGCCCAGTAGGCCCGTGTATGGAGGGGTTGTGTTCCCCTGGCCTGCTCCCTTGTGCCTGCAGAAAAGACCAGAGGTGGTCCTGCCGCCCAGGTTCTGCTAGAGGAGTCTGGTCCGGCTGTGCTGCTGCAGGCCTCATGTCTGGTGAAGATGAATGTCAAGAGACCACAGAGGGATTCTGAACCCTGGGGAAAAACCACCACAGGGATTCCAGTAGTGAACTTTGAGGATGTGGAGGAAAGTGCAGGCTGTACAGTCCTCTCCTAGTGGGCTGGGCTTCAGATGACCCCCTGAAGGAGAGAGAGCTTCACATTTCTCCACCCTCCTCATCCTGAGTGGAAAAAAACAACACAGAGAGCGAGTGATGAAACAGAAACCTCCTTAATGACTGCATAGCTATTTTCTCTTTCGCCCTCCTCGCTCGGTCTCTCTTTCTTTCTCTTTCTCAATCTGTCTGAGGTTATGGCAGTCAGTCCAGCCGGCTCCACTTCTGCTCAGAAAAGGAACTACTTGTCTGTTGTTTTCACTGTGCTGCGGGGCTGCTGGGAGAATACACCCCTCGTGCTAGTGTGCTGATGGAGAGTTCAGACTGGGGCTATGCTATGTGCTCAGTGGTTTTGCATGGCATCCGTAACACAAATGACCATAGTTGGCCTATGAGATAATGTTTTGAAGCTATAGCTTGAGGCAGCTGAACAAAAAGATAGTGTTGAATTCGTAACATATTGGCTTTTGAGAAATGTACGATGTGACTACTTTTGATTGTATTGTTCAGCTATGAAAGATGAGTCAGACCCTTCACATCCCCTTATTATTTGGCTAGTTTTGGTGGAAACCGACAGTGGAGGGACACAGGGAACTCATCTAACGTGGACCAGGCTATATACTTCATTTGAAATGCAGAATTCATACTGTCGGTCATTTTCTTACCAGGGATTTGCTTCATTCTGCATTTGTGTTGTCTTGGCTCCGAACCCACAAGTTGACAGTGTTCTACGGTGTTAGTTATCTAGGCCTAGTACTACCCTGTCAGTACATAAATTGAAGTCAGTGTGTGTGGTGGAGCCTTATTTGAGTGCATAACATCCATTTGTATGGTTCTAACAATGCACTCGATCTCTACTGGAAGTTTTCTCCCCGAGGCATCTGTTAGATGAATGATGTAGCTAATTGCAGTGATTTGCTCTCATCTTGAACACACTGTTTGGACAGATTGCAAGGCATTCTTCTAGAGATGGTAGTTTGTGTAGCAGATCGTTGTTGTACCCTGTATTGGCGTGGAGACCATCGGCAGGCCTTGCTGCGGGAGTGTAGGAGTCATGGCCAGGGCTCCTCAGCGAGGAGACTGCTCTGGATAAGGCTATGAGGAGTGGGAGACGGATCAGAGACGGTGATGAGTGCAGATCAGCTGCTGCCAGGCTAGCACACACATCATCTTCTTCACGATATGGCAGGAATACAGGATGCCTGTCTTATCAGCAGGTGCAGCAGGTGCTGCTTTCAGTAGGGGTGGGGCTGCTGGCTTGAGGTCTTCTTCCCCGCAGCCCAAATCAGCCATGTCTGTCTGCTGCACACCACCATTATTCAGATCCCTGGAGGGAGAAATGTTTTTGTAATATTTCATCTCCCATCCTTTGGAAGATCCATGAATTATTCACTGTTACTTGACTTGATATCAGATTTGGTCCGGGTTCAGTTGTTTTGGAGCTTGACAGTCTCCACTAGGTATATTAGATGGGCTAGTAGTTGCACTCTGCCTAGACGTTCTGAAAAGGTTCCATTGTTTCGCCAGACCATCTTTGACCCCTTGTGTACGGTACCCTACATCAGGATGGCCCAGTGTACACTGTACATAGAGATAAGGAGGTCAAGCAGTAAGCGGCAGCTCTTTAGTAGGCCAACGTGGTGTGAGAGAAAGTCCTCCGGTACTCTGCCCATCTGTCTCTCTGTCATTACCACCACTGAAGACTGTTGTTCTGCACCGACACTTTCCTCTGCTCTCGTCATCGTAGCCAAGCACAAAACAGAGCAGTGACACAATATCCTGTGGCCACTTCCGGTCTCTTCTTCCGTCATTTCCTGTTTGCCGGCTGTGTCTGACTGGGCTGCTTGACAACGGAGCGCTCTCTTCTCACCCTGTTTTCTGAGTAGGAGGGAATTGCCTCTCAATATCCCACGCCATGACATTCTCCTGAAGGTAATCTTCATACAGGAGCATGAATGTGTCTGGCTCCTGTGTGACTGGGCGGCGGTGGTGGTGGTGGTAGTGGTGGTGTTGGCATGTGTGGTAGTAAGCGCTAGTAGTGTTCATGCTTTGTTTTCAATCTCAGTCTAAGAAGGAAGACCGAGTTGTGGTGCTAATGTGTTTACACGTTGACCATGAGATCTCAGCCTGCCTAGTCGCCTCACTTGTGTCTTCACAGTTGATTCCCATGTTCTACGTAATTTAACACAGGCCAGTCCTACGTACACATTGCAGTAAAGCAAACAGAGCTCATCAGGTCTACCTCTAATAATAGAACCTAACTCTCCCACGGTGCAGGAACCCCCAACTGACAGAACTGGTCTGACTACATTCATAGCTGTCACTCAGAGAAAGACAGGATGTTAGCATGCTTGATGTCCGAAGTGGAATGATAGAAAGATGATCTTGTCATCGTCTTTTGTTGTCCTACTGAATTTGGGGACACCACAAACGGACTAGGCCTACCTGGTTCCTCTGGTTGGGCTGGTTCTGGTTCTGCCTGCCCCCACGGTGGGAAGCTGATAGGGAAGTTTCCACAATAGCCAAACACAATGGTGTCATGGGCCCATTGTAACTTGACTGTTGTCTTGCTGTGGGCCCCGCCCCTGGCCTAGGCTGGCGTTCTTGGGAACAGTGAGGTAGCTTGGTCTCCCTCCAACTTTCCCATCAGATCTCTCAAGTTAAAAGGAGAAGTCAAATGCCACATCATCATGACGATGCAAAACGCATCATCATGTTGTGGCAAGTGACACATTGTTTCTTGAAAGTCCAATGTGTCTTGAGAACGTGACTGCTGACATGCCAAACATTTTGGGACTGTATCAACAGTAGACTAATGAACAAAATGTCATTTTTGAGTGTGTTTTTCCTTGAAGCCGATCTTTGAATCGTCCAGTTGAAAGCAGAGAGTAACTGGCTCTTTTCCACAAGCTAAACACCGGTTTTTAAACAACTGCACACTTTTGTCTGACTGTTCACTGTGTGTGTGCTTGTGGGAGTGTGTAGCGTGTGTGTACATGTATGTACATACGTACGCATGCATGCATGGGAGAGGGAGAGAGTGGGAGATTGAGGGATCAACGTAGTTGAAGTTACTTTGTATACATAGGCCTTTTGCCAGTGTATATATAGTCTAAAATGTTTCTTAACTATTTAATTGTTTAATTAGAAGCAGCAATGGATGTCTATGGGCTTACTTTGCATTTTCAGATTCCTCTGTTAATTCCATCCTTGTAATCCATGTGGGATGTGTGTGAGGGTTATCCTGCTGTTTTGTTGTTTCTCCCGTCTTCCCACTGTATCTCATTTACATTGAAAATGGATCACACATGTTTGCGTGCCGCTTAGCCTACTCAATGCATGTCCAAATCTGGTAGAAAAAGTCATTGTAATTAGAGGCTTGTATGTGGTTTGATAGCAGCCCTTTTTAAGTACTGGAGCAGGCTCATTACTGACTGGGGCCCACTGTAAAGGCTTGGAAAAGCAACTCTAGCGTTTTCAGTCCTCGACATCCACCGCCTGAAACATCCACTGCTGTGGTTCGTGCTGTTTAAGTCTGAATAAAAGGAATGTGTCTAAATGGCAAATTCCTTTCAGAATGTGAGTGTGTATCAGGGGTGGGGGTACATTAGGCGTAAGTATTCACAGATGTTAGTGAAAGTTCATCAGCTCTGACTATGGAAAATCTCTGGAAAGGGTTTTGTGACCGGAAGCGCCAGCTGCCATGTTTCCTACTCCTATTAATTCTTGTTTGTGGCCTTGAGCAATCCACTGTGTTGAGAGCTACAGCGAGCAGGCTTGTAGATCACCCCTTTTGATTAGACGACGTGTGTTGTCTCCATGGACGCAGTTGAAGGCCATGTCATTTGTTTTTATTGATGGCAAAACGTTTTGGAAGGGTCTTGTAGCTGGCCCAGTTTGGACTTGTTCGAACATTGACGGAGCATACCTCCAAATCGTCCAGCAGTTACAAGTGTATAGTGTTTATGTGTCTCAATAGTAAAGTAAGACTGACATTTGCTGTGGAGATTTGATAATTCCTCATGACACTGAAAATAATTGATGGGGCGTGTCTTTGAGGAGCAGCTGCTTTTGTCCAGCAGCAAGTCGCCATTGTGATGACCTTGGCTCGGCCACATTGAAATGAACACCGGCCATTTTGTAATCACTGTCACTCTACAGAGTCACACCCCCTGAGAGAGACATAAACATCAGATGGTCAATAGTTGACCCCTCCCTCCCTCTGGGGCAGCTGGGTTTAAATGCCCACCACCATCCGCTGCCTCAGAAGATGGATGCGAGCTAAACTAGACTAGAGGTTGGTAGGGGTTCCACCTAGGGGGTTCCTTAGAACATCACCGAGGACACTTATCTGACCTGTTGCCATGGAGATGTTTAATGAGTGTTATCAATGACTGTTGTGGTCAGAATTGAAATCACTTCAATTTGACATGCTGAAGTAAAAGCTGATATAACCTGAGCAATTTGCTATCCTGTGTTTGTATGTGTGTCTGTGCTACCCATAGGCCTCACATTGTCCATTCCCCTCTCTCCTCACAGAAAAGCAAGGTCCGGAACGGAAGCGCATTAAAAAGGAGCCCACCAACACCAGGAAGTCAGGCCTGCCGTTTGGGATGGGCATGCCAGGGATCCGGGCCGGGTACCCCCTCTCTGAGCGGCAGCAGGTGGCTCTTCTCATGCAGATGACGGCTGAAGAGTCAGTCAACAGTCCAGGTGCGTGTTTGTCATGGATGCCACGTCTCTGAGGGTTCAGCGGGGGGTGGGATGGAGGGGGGGTGCTTTGTCCCTGGTGCTTAGCGTCCCAGCCACACTTTTGCTCCATGCTTCATTAAAGAACAGACCACACTGCTTAATTAGAATTAAATTATACAAGATAACCCTCATCAATTTCCATTACTGCAGTGAAATGGACCTCTGCTGTCTTAATCCACTGTTCATTTCTGGGCCTGGCTGGTTGTGGGGAGATTTTTTGGGCTCTAGAAGTTGGTGTCACATTCCTGTACGGTAAATTGTTGCTGCTTTGTTTTAGGATGTAGCATTTAACCATGAGGGAAATGAAAGGAGTTTACCCCAGGGATTGACTCTGAAGGGACTAATAGTGCCATATCAGATCTGTCCCAAACCACAGAATATCCAGACCCAGGCTTTTTCTTCAGTTCATATCTGCTATCTGTATTTAGATTCATCGGATCTAGCATTTCCTCTAAACATTGCGATTAAAACGTTTAGGAAACGTAGGCTTTAGTAGGCTATATCCTCTTATTAAGTAATAGCGCTGATCTGTGTGTTGGTGATTATGTCGTGCTTCTGATTTGGGTTATATGTTTCCTGTTAGTATTATTTGGCGGGTTGCTGCTATAAAAAAAAAAATCTGTGCCTGAGGTTTGTTCCTTAAAGACAGAACCCAGATGAAGTGAGTTTCAAATAGCATTCAGGACCACGCTCTGCAAACTCAATAATGTACATGTGGTTAAGGCTTTGGTTTAATCCACTAAATGTGATGAAATGAACTCGAGCAATTGGTAGTCTTGGAGTTCTCCTCCTGATGTCTTGGGCAAGAGTGCCACCTACAGGCGATGGAGTTGTAACAGTTGTTTTTCAATGAAATATTCTGCACTGTTACATAATGGTACTGTAATATGTAGCCCTATGCTCATGTTTTTACTATAGAAATGAATCATGCCAATTCTATTAACTCTGTTTTTGTCCTGTTCTTGTAGACACAACACCAAAGCATCAGTCACAGTCAAGTCTGGGCCAGAAGGGAACGCCAAACTCTGCATCTAAAACCAAAGACAAAGTAAACAAGAGAAATGAGAGGGGCGAGACGAGGCTGCACCGGTCAGCCATCCGCGGAGAGGCACGCCGCATCAAGGAGCTCATCAGTGAGGGAGCTGACGTGAATGTAAAAGACTTTGCAGGTGAGTCGCTGCCACTGCAGGCTGGTGGTCATCTTACTCTCTCTGCTCCTCCTCCTCTCTCTGCTCCTCTCTCTCTCTCTCTCTCTCTCTCTCTCTCTCTCTCTCTCTCTCTCTCTCTCTCTCTCTCTGCTCCTCCTTCTCCTTCTCTCCTCCTCCATGCTCCTGCTTTTCACCTCATATCTCCATAGTTCTGTATTACTTTTTATATTTATGTAAATAGTTGCACATTTCTTTGCTTCTCTAGCAATCTAAAATGTTCAGAATTTGGTGCTATAATAATTTTGAATCCGACATTTGAGAAACATTAGAGCCGTTCTTTAACTGTGTTTGGGATTCACAGGCTGGACTGCACTGCATGAAGCGTGCAACCGAGGCTACTACGACGTGGCCAAGCAGCTGCTGGCAGCCGGTGCAGAGGTCAACACCAAGGGCCTGGACGATGACACCCCTCTGCATGACGCATCAAACAACGGGCACTTCAAGGTAAGTTCAGCGTTACGTTTGTGATTGCTCATGTAGAAAGCCAATTGCCGTGTTTAGGTCTGAGACCAATGTTTCTGTTTCTTTGTAGGTGGTAAAGTTGCTTTTAAGGTATGGAGGGGACCCTCGACAAAGCAACAGAAGGGGTGAAACCGCGTTGAAGGTTGCTAACTCCCCAACGATGCTCAATCTGTTGCTTGGAAAAGGCACGTATACCTCCAGTGAGGAGAGCTCGTCAGGTGTGTGACATTTTATACCATGAGTAGCTCTGAACACCTTCACTCTGCCATTTGTTACTTGTATTTTAACTTCCTTGCTTTTCCTTTAACCACTGGGTGTGACAGATTTTTTCTGTTCTTTAACTGTTCTTTATTTATCTATTTTTCAGAATCCTCAGAGGAAGAAGATGCCCCATCGTTTGCCCCATCCAGTTCTGTTGATGGCAATAACACAGACTCAGAGTTTGAGAAGGGCCTGAAGCTGAAAGGGAAGAAAGGGCTGGATCAGCCTCTATCCACAACAACTACCCCCGTCAAGGACGAGTATGAGTTTGACGAGGATGATGAGGAAGAGCGCGTCCCTCCGGTGGACGATAAGCACTTGCTCAAGAAAGAGTTCCGCAAGGAGTCTCCCAGTGTCACTAAGGCTAGCGGCTTAATTTCAGTACCGAAGGGGGAGGTGGTCAAAACCTATTCCAAAAGCAACTCGCTCACACCAAAGAAGGCTGTTAGACGGATTCTCTCTGACAGCTCAGACGAGGATGATGGGACGTTGTGTTTCACACCTGTGCCCACACCACGGCAACCAGCGCCACCTACTAATACCAAGGCCCGGGACTCTGCTACAGTGAGCTCTAAACAGCAGAAAGAGAAGACTAAAGTTAAGAAGAAGAGGAAGAAGGAGACAAAGAATAATGTCAGTAAGGAGGTCAGATTTGGTAAAGTCAATGACAAATTCTGCACTTCTGACTCTGATTGTGGGGACATAGGGAGTGAGGATGATGAAGGCTCTATGAAGAGCTCGAACTGTATAAAGGACTCCACAATGAGCCTAAAAGAATCCTCTGCGTTCAGTACTCACTCTGCGTCCTCTTCCTCCTCTTCTCATGGAAGCATGAGCTCTCAGAAACTGACACCCTCGCTGACAGAGCATAACCCAAAGCAGTGGAGGACAGACGGCTGGAAGACTGTATCATCTCCTGTATGGTCAGATGTAAGCTCTCTCTCTGACTCGGTTAGAACAAGGCTTTCCAGTGAGTCGGACTACTCTTCTGCAGACTCAAGTGTCGAGTCAGTGAAACAGGTGAGAAAGAAAGCACAGGAAAACAGAAAGAAAAACAATGTGCACACCAATGCACTAGACAAAAAGAACTCTGACTTTCACAAGAACTCCAACACAGACAGTACGGTCTCCAAAACAGATAAAGATGGCAAAGTGTTGAAAAAGCATAAAGTAAAACACAAGCACAAAAACAAAGAGAAAGAAAAGGCTCCCAGTTTAGTGCTCAATCAAGACATGAACGAGAAATTTGTTAAAAGCTTTTCATTTGATTTTGATGATTCAAGGCAAAAGTCACTCCTTGTTGACACTGAGTCCCCAGCTGAAAGCAAGGTCAAGCTGTCTAAACATGAAAAAGAGCATTTGAAAAAGGAGGACAGGTTGTCGAAGGGTAAATCTGAGGACAGAGACTGGTCTTCTGGAAAAGAGGTGCAAAGAACTGCTAAAGAGGAGAAATCCAAGAAAACAAAAGAGTCCACCAAGGAGAAGCCTAGCAAGGAGGAGAGGGAAAAGCCCCTGAAAACTGAAAAAGAAAGGAGCCTCAAGGAAAAAGAGAAGCCCAAGGAGGAGAAACAACAAAAGACTCATAAAGAGGAGAAGAAGAAAAAGTCAAAGGACAAGTCATCTAAACCAGACAGGAAGAGCAGTGAGCAAAAAGAAGAAAAACATATAAAGGTGGATAAGGAGAAAAATGCCAGGGAGGAGAAAGAAAAATCTAAGAAAGAAAAGGTTCAGAAGGAAGAGCCTGATTATGAAGTCTATGATGTCGGTAACCGTTTCTTAAACCTAGAAGACACCAAGCTCAGTGCCTCAGACGACCACCATGACCGATGGGCGTCAGACCTTTCCTCTGACTGCGACCTATATGGAGATGACAGCTGGGATGCTCCTCCTGTGAAGGACTACAAAGAATATAAAGCAAACAACACTGTAAAGCTGATCGTTGAGACTGAGAAAATAGAGAGCAGAGACCGGAGGAAGGAGAACAAAATCAAAGACAAGAAATTAGATCATAATGACAAACGGTCAGAGAAAGAGCCTACCTCCAAGAAGAAAGAGAAAGACTCTTCAGAAAGAATCTGTGACAAGAAAAAGGATTTGACTGAAAAACAGAAACTCAACTCCAGCCACCCTGTAGAAAAGGAGAAGAAGCGAAAGGAATCTGCAGATACTGTCAAAGAGAAGAAAGAGAAGGACTCCACGGACAGCAGTAGAGACCGAAAAGATTCCTATGAGTTCACTAAAGAAAGAAAGGACTTGAAAATCAAACAGGAGTCTATAAGAGACGATTATGGGAATGATGCCTCCTTCAAAGAAATTGAAACTGTCAGCAAACCATGTGAAATTAGAGAAAGGAACCACTCTGGAAAAGAGAAGGACAGAAAGGGAGATGGGGTGGAAAAGAGAGAAAAGACTAAAGCTGACAAACACAAGGAAAAGCCAAAAGACCGATCTATAGAACAGGATAAGGAGAAGCCTGAGAGGACCTCAACTGAGAAGCTTTTGAAGGAAAAAGACACAGATAGAGGCTCTAAAGACAAGAAGGAGGGAGCTAAAGACAAACACAAAGACACACACAGCAAAGACAAGGACAGGAAGATGTCTTCAGAACAAACTAAGGACAAGAAAGAAAAGGCTTCACAGGACAAGCATGCTGACCGGGATAAAGATCTCCTTGAGGTGAAGAAGGAGGAGCGAAAACCTGAGAAAGTTAAACCTGAGAAAACATGGTACAAGATAGCAGACATTTTCACAGATGAAAGTGAGGATGAAGAAGACAATTACAATGGGGGTGTGGCCAAGTTAAGTGATTCCCTTGGGTTGTCCGATTCTCACAGGAAAGACTCCACATCTGACAGGGATGAGCTTGATCACTTCCAAACAGAAAAACCCAGAAAATATTCTGCTGAGGCCAAACACACAACAGAAAAACAGAAAGAAAAAGACCACAAGAAAAAAGACAAGACCACATTTGATATGGGGAAAGAGAGGAAGGGTTCCTTAGAGAAACACAACAAAGAGAAGAAAGTAAAGGATTCTGTTGATGCAAAACACAAGGAACGCAAAGACAGAATGTCTGTGGACTCAAACCAAGAGAAGAAAAACAAGCAGAAGCTGTTGGACAAGAGGGAAGCCAGTGAGGAAAAGACCAAGAATAAATATAAAGACAAGCAAGATCATGTTAACGAAAGAAAGCCCTCAAAGGGGAGTGGGGAAAATGAAAAGTCGCTCTTGGAGAAACTGGAGGAAGAGGCCATGAATGACTACAAGGATGACTCCAATGACAAGAACAGTGAGTTATCCTCAGACAGCTTCACTGATCAGGTTCATGAGCCAGTGCTCAGCAGCTACTATGATTCCTCCAACATCAGCCTTCCAGACATTACTGATGAGAGACGAGACTCACTCTCCATATCTAATCCTCAAGACAAGTTCAGAGAGAAAGAGAGGCACCGGCATTCATCTTCATCATCGTCCAAAAAGAGTCATGAGAAGGAGAAGGACAAAGTCAAGAAGGAAAAGGGGGATAAACAAGACAAGATAGAGGAAATAAGAGAATCCTATGGACGCAGAGAAAGTCTGCCCTTTGAGAAAGAGCCTATGCCATTAGAAGCGGACCCGTACACATTTCCATTTGGGTCTAAGGGTGATAAAGATGAATTTGAGAAGACATTGGAGTTTGAAAAGGAGATGTCTAAAAAAGCTGACAAAGACAAAGTGAGTACTGTCATCAGTGATAAGATCAAGGACAAAAAGAAAAAAGAGAAACATAAGGAGAAAGTCAAAGAGGAGAAGCACAAGTACACTGATGGCTTTGGATCACTTAAACACTCCAAGGAGGATATCAAATCTGGATTGAAAGAGAGTCCTCAAATTACCAATTTGAAGGAAAGATCAAAGGAAGACAGTCCCAAATTTGATGTGAAAAAAGAGCGAAACCGAGACTCTTTGGACAAAGACAGTAGGGCGGACCATGTTAAGTCCAAGGTTAAAGAAGAAAATGAAAAAGTAATTCAGTCTAAAGACACAGCTCGCAAAGACAACCGTCCACGTTCAAAGCTTCTGGTTGATGGAGATCTCAAACTAACCAGCTTTGGGCAAATGTTAGGTTTAAAAGACCAGGAGATTGAAGAACGCCATAAGAAGCATAAGGAGAGGATGAAGCAGATGGAGAAACTAAGACACAGATCAGGGGATCCCAAACTTAGGGATAAAACGAAGTCCACTGAGGAAATAAAGAAAAATCGCAATGAACTATCATCCAAAAAATCGAATAGTTTAGAATCTGCATTGAAAGAGAAGAAGCTCAAAGATATTGGTCTCCCAGCCCAAATTATGTCTCCGGAAAGAAAGCCACAACCCCTTGACACTCACAATTCAAAGGATTGGCTTGCAGGCCATCAGATGAAAGAAAATCTCCCTGCCTCACCTAGGCAAGATCAGAATAGACCAACGGGTGTTCCCACCCCCACATCTGTAATCTCTTGTCCCAGCTATGAGGAAATCATGCAGACGCCACGGACTCCATCCTGCAGTGCAGAGGACTACCCTGATATAATGTTTGATGGGTTAGATTGTCAGAACTCATCAGCCATGGCCATGTCTATGAATGCCTGCTCCCCATCCTTCTTTGACAGGTACTCCAACTCATCACACACCTTCCAAGAAGGGACTTGTATAACTCCGGCTAAGAATCTCCAGTTGCCCCTTGTCAGTCGATCGGCTTCGTCTGATGTTAGAAGACCCCTGGAAGATGAGTTCAAAGCTGAAGCTGGCAAGTTTCTACAACACATTTTGCCAGACGCCTCTGAGTTTGACTTGGCAGCCTCTCAGCCTCCAGAAGACAAGGCAGCATCAGTGGAGAGACTTGAATGCCTGTCTCCTCCTTACTTCTCACCTATTAGAATGCTGTCTCCCGGGCTGGAACTTGCCCAGCCTGCACTAGATGGGGCCACCACAGCAATAGCTGGCACAGAGACCTGTGAACACCTACCTGAGAGTGTCTACAATAACTTCCTGATGAAGCCCTCAACGCCAGTCCACAGACCTGACCCCCAGGAGCCGTGTCTGGACATTGCTGCTCCACCCACCCCTGCACCTGCTGCTCTTCCTCCCCTGGATATTGATGACCTTTCTGAGCCTCATCAAAGTGAGCCCAGTCTTGTTCCCTCTGACCCAGTCAGTGGCAGTGAGTATCTGCCCCCTGTTGTTGAGGAAGAGGAGGAGGAGGAGGAAGAAGAGGACTACGAAGAGGAGGAGGATGAAGACGAGGAGGAGGAAGGGGATCTTGAAGAACCAACAGATGCTGATCATCATGCTGCTGAGGAGACGAGGGACGTCTGCTCATTCTCTCCTCCAAGGGTTGAAGAGCCTTTGAGGAAGGGCTGGGCTGAATCTCCTGAGAGAAGAGTTGCAGAGGTGCATCAGTTGACTCCCCCACATCCACCACCCAACCTGGTGGAGAACTCCAGTGATCATACCATCAGCTGGAACTCTGAGATGATCTTGAAATCTCCTCAAAGGACTTATGGGGAAATAGAGGCAGCTGTCTCCAAGATAACCAGCCCCTTCTCGCATTCAGACAGTGATTTGCAGCACATTACTGCCATACCTGGCCATCCATCAGTGACCCCTCCATATGCTGCTTACAGGTCTTATGTACCTGACCCTGACTTTGACGAGCAAAAAGAGGCTGTGGAGGACATTCCAATTTCTCCAGCAAGACCTGAAATGACACCCATGGAATTGGAACCAAACTACTTGACAACCCCCTCATCCTCCACAAGGTTAGAGTCTTTCTTCACAGACTGCAAGCCAAACTTGGAGGATAATCACCAGATGGACTCAGAGCTTTCTTGTGCAGTACAAGACGGCAGACAAAACTCCCATGGCTTTACTTCTGAGAGCCATATGCCTCTAGCAGTAAGCAACGAGCCAGTGGTGCCCTGGACAGACCCGTTCTCAGCTACAGTGGATGAGCTTGATGATCTTGGCCCTTTCTCTCTACCTGACCTCCCTTCTCTCTCCCTCCCGACCTCCCTGCCAGACAAGGAGATGCCAGAGCTTGACGTCAGAGATTCAGAGCCAGCCGACTACAAGCCTCCACCTGCTCATATAAGGCCTCCTGCGATTGAAACAATAGAGGGCGAAGAGCTTATGGAAGTTGACCTGCCTATCCTGGCCAAACCCCTGTGCCCTTCCGCGGTTCTACCACTCAATGATTCTTTGCAGGATTTGGTTGTGCCCTCACCAAAACACAATTTCCAACCAGAATTTGAGTCTGAGCCTCAGAATGTCCATGAAAATAACTTTGTGAAACCACAGGTCTTTGAAAACAGAGCCACATATGAAGAGACTGATGAGAGTGATGGAAACATGATGTTCTCAGCTGTTAATATAAACAATACTCAGCATCACAGGCAGATGTCACTGACCGAGTCTTTATCAGTTGTAGTTACTCCATGTATGGACTCCTTGACAACTGTTAAACCAGAACAAATTGGGCAGATATCAGATCCATTTGTTGGGCCAACTTGCAGTCCAGTTCCCTCCGTTACTCTGCCAGTTGCCGTCACGATTTCTGGCACAGTCCATGTTTCGGAGGCTCTTGAGACAACGTCTAAGCTCACAGTCACTCTGACAACGTTGTCAACTGACCTTTCCAAGAAGGTGGAGGAGATCCCACAGAGGATGACCAGAAACAGGGCCCAGATGCTAGCAAAACAGGAGAATACCACCACCACCACCACCAAAAAGCAGAGTAGTAGAGTAGTAGCAGAGAGTACAACCACCACCACTATACCTGCTAGTGTGATACCTCCATCTGTCCCTACCCCTGTCACCATGAGCATGGCTGGAACCACAACCACCCCTATCCCCACCCCTACCTTTGTCCCCTTTGTTGTTCTGGAGAAAGAAAAGGAACTTGTCACCACCATCTCCACCACACCAACCATTACCCCGGCTCCACCGCCGCCGCCTCCTGTAGTGGTCAGCAAAACTAAAGGGCGGCCTGTGGAGGAAGAGGAATCCCAGACGCAGCATCCACGCAAGAGGAAATTCCCGAAACCGCAGGTTCAGCTGGTCAACACAGCCATGCAGCAGACCAGGGAGATGATTCAACAGACGCTGGCTGTCATTGTCAACGCCATCAAACTGGATGACATTGAACCCTACCACAGTGACCGCTCTAACCCTTACTTCGAATACCTACAGATACGGAAAAAAATAGAGGAGAAGAGGAAGATCTTGTGCTACATCACACCACAGGCCCCTCAGTGCTACGCTGAGTACGTGACCTACACAGGCTCCTACCTGCTGGATGGCAAGCCTCTCAGCAAGCTGCACATCCCAGTGGTGAGTACCTCCCATCTCCTACAAATGTTCACAGATCTGTTGATTCATAGATTTTATTTCATTACAATGATACACGTCAAGTAACTGCGTTCTTTGACCTATAATAACCACACAGCACATTTACAACAAAAGTTTGAACTTTGTTGCAATGGAAAGATTTGTTACATCATGACCTCAAATAATCATTGCCCTGGTTTCTCAGATTGCTCCACCTCCATCGTTATCGGAGCCCCTGAAGGAGCTCTTTAGACAGCAGGAGGCAGTGAGGGGGAAGCTGAGACTGCAGCACAGCATAGAGAGGGTAAGAACACGGACTCACTGTAATATCTATCCATCTCACTTCTGAAGTCGCACTGAGAAGGAGTGCTTTGAACAATCCTTTGATGAATGTTCAAAGCTGCTATGTAATAGAAATGCAACTACAATATGCATTTCTCCAACTAAGCATCGTAAAAAAAATTGTGACATTTCACGTTAACCTTATCAGTTTGCTCAAAAAGATTTTGAAGTAAAGTTGAAACTCCAGTCTGTCTTCCCTCTCTCTCTCTCTCCAATGTTATTGTATTGACTTTCCTTCCAGGAAAAGCTTATTGTCTCGTGTGAGCAAGAAGTACTGCGGGTCCATTGCAGAGCGGCAAGGACGATAGCCAATCAGGCCGTCCCATTCAGTGCCTGCACTATGTTACTGGACTCTGAGGTGTACAACATGCCAACAGAGAGTCAGGTGCGTCTGTGGGTGGTAAAAAAGGTGGGCAAAAAGTTGACAGACAGGGCCATTCACATGGGATTGTGTTTAGCCAGCTCTTCCAATTACTCTTAATATTTTATATACATATATAAAAATAACATCTGACATGCTTTAACTCTTGTCATCTTTAACTCAGGGTGATGAGAACAAGTCAGTGAGAGATCGCTTCAACGCTCGCCAGTTCATTTCCTGGATCCAGGATGTGGATGACAAATATGACCGCATGAAGGTAAATATGACCGCATTAAGGACTATACATCTTCTTTTATGGCACATTTGCTGTTTGGTTGATATGCGGGGTATCTGTGTATGGCAGTAGCATAATGGCCTATCTCTCTTCTCTTCTCAGACGTGTCTGTTAATGCGGCAGCAGCATGAGGCAGCTGCCCTGAACGCAGTGCAGAGGATGGAGTGGCAACTGAAGGTGCAGGAGCTGGACCCTGCTGTACACAAGTCTCTGTGCGTCAACGAGGTCCCCTCCTTCTACGTGCCAATGGTTGATGTCAACGATGACTTTGTGCTGTTGCCCGCGTGACAGAAACATGCACTCGTTCACAGAGTTAGAGGTCAAATATCATCACTTTTCAAAGAGACATCAAACAGAACGTATGGTAAGGGCTAGCCGGTTTGAAGAGGAATAAAACCTATATATTATATAGAAAAAATTCAAAGAAAAAAAAACTTGCTAATGATTCCCTTCCATGAGAGGAGGAAGCATCTTTTTACCGGGGAAAAACACAACTTGCACTTTCATCCCTCAAGTTTTTATGCTTTTGTTCAGAATATAAAAAGCAAAAACGGCTTTGCTTTGAAGCACCCAACACCACCTCCCTTTTAGGTGATGTTTGGACAGAGAATAGGGGAGAAATATTTTTCTGAATTTTTTGGTCCCCGTAAATGAAACCACAAAGGAACGCTGGAGAGGAGCCCTCCCACCGTTCTGGATCATCTCCTGGTGGATGAGAATGAGGCACTACGGTGGACACAGAGCTCCAGGTGAGCCTTGAGGAGGAGAAAGCAACACATGGCCAGAAGGGCATGCGCGATGTGGTGGTGCAACATGTGGCATCTGCGGGACCTCCAGCCTCTTCCTGTTGAAAGGACAGGAGAGTCTGTGTGGACGCTGTCTCTCTGGTCGGGACCATAAGGCCACACTCAGTCAGAGAGCCTCAGTCCTCTCTGTCCACAGCCCACCACCACACCCGGTAGAACCAGCATCCTGCCCCGGAGCAGAGCAGAGTACAGCCAAGGGTCCATAGAGTGTGTCAGGGGGTTAATGCCGGAGGGGCAGAGATGTCATCTTCCGCCTCATGGCCTGGGCAGAGGAGTGAGGCAGAGAATGGGGATGAACCGGAGCATCCCCATCAGAGTCTGGTCACCTGGCTCTGCATGCAGGAAGAACCAGCCTCTGACACTCTGCCAAGCTAGGTAGAACACACACACACACCTGTTCACCTGCAACTGACTGCAAATGGAAAAACAGGACAAAAGAATAATACAAGAATGTTGCGATTCAAAGATTCAAGACTAAACAGATGGTGGTTTAGAGGAGAATATTCTTCTTTTTGTCTGTTTCTTTACTTGGGCATTTAATTGTTTCTGAGGAAGTGACTTGAAACACTACAGAGCCAATATTAGTTTAATGGGAAAAAAGAAAACTGAAAAAAAAAATGTATTCCGTAAATGATGTACAGTTTTTATATTCGTTAACCAATGTATTCTTGCTGCCTTCTAGATAATTTATTTTGCCACACATTACTGCACAGTTGTAAATAACGTATGTACTGTAACATCACTCAGTTAAGTGTAAAAAAATAAATGAATAAAAATTATCTTTGTATGTACAGTTCACTTTCGGGCAGCACTTTCCCCCTCATACCCACGGGCCAAAATGTGTACACGTTGTCAGTATTTTAAAGACTCCAGTGCACAGTTGTAATGTTCCCATCTATAGGTTTTGTCCAGGGCTGGTCAAAATGAGTTACCTGTGTTGGAATCACCACAACGTACATAGGTAGTACAAAACCCCACCGGTTTGAACAATGCCCAAACTAAGGGCCACAACTATAGTCCTCAGATGTAGCAAAATGGTTATAAAATTATTTAAAGAATAGAATAGTTATATTAGTCATTGCTTTATTACACAATTATATCTGAAAAAATCAAAACCAAGAAAATGCCTTTTTACAGTGAATATTTTTAATTTACTGAGTGTTGGGCAAGTCAAACAAGGGTACATCTGGATTGGTCAAGAGTGTAATGCCACTAACAAGAAAAACTATCACAATAGTTTATAATTCTGGATGGGATTTTCTTTTTGTTTTATTCTTTCTTTAATCTACCCATTCATTTGACTTTAATTGTATGTGTGGGTCTTTATGAATAATATTCATCATGTTGGAGAATTTTCAGGCCACAAGACTAGGGATCTGATAGCCAGCTCACTATTTGAAATCCTTAACTTCCCTTTTTGAATGTCACTGTCATAGGCATCATATACAGGTTAACCGTTTTTCAGGCCACATCAGATTGACATGAATGTTACTGATCTCTTCTGTATACCACCTAAAACTACTCCTTTTTAGCAAAGATACAGGCCACATTCCATATTGGTTTTAAAAATGTATTCTTTAATTATGGAATGTGTTAGCTTCCAAACTCCCTGGGTCCATACTTGTGAACATAAGATTTATTTTTTTAAGTAAAAAATGTTTGTCTCAAAATGCACATCAGCCAATTGAAATCGTTGACGTAGTTGCATGTGATAAAATGCTCCATGTTAGCTGTTCCCATTACATAACCTGACACACATAGCCCTATGCTAACCTGACCCGACGGCAGTGATTGTCAGGTTACAAATTCTGCATCAGTCAATTTCAAATCTTGACTTAGATGGATGTAATAGAACCCTTTTCCATGAGAGCATCCTTAACAGATGTCAACCGGCACCATCTGCTAATCAAAGTTATAAAAACACACATGAAGTTTCAACTGGACCAATAGCTCAATGTAGCGAGCCTGGCTCCTGGTCATTTTTGCCATTTGCAACTGTCTGCCACTTCTCAGAATGGTGCTTGTTGAACCTCTAAAAGCCTTTGGAGGTGGGTGGTGGGGGGTTGTCCTAAGCTAACTTATGGAATTGTTTTAATATGGGCATACCATGGATCATTTAGCTATTTGATTTAGAATTTTAGGATCCCTCTAGGTATGAAAAAATATATACACATTTTTGGGGATACAATTGTGAATTTGGGCATTACTACTATAGCCCATAGAAACAAATTGAATAACACATTCATAAATGGAAAAACAAACAGTAAAAAAATGTAATCATAAGGAATAAGGTTTTGAAGTGTCTGTCCTATATCTAGGAGATCAGGAAATGTTTATATATATTTTTGGACACATTTAACCTATTTTTTTGGCACAAAACTACCTCCATACTTCCATTAATTTGTTTTAAAACCGGTACCAGGGTTATATGTCCCGTGACAGTTGCAAAACCCCATTGTGTTCTTGATAGTCTCATTTTTCCATAGAGTGGTCATATTAGTTATTAGGCCAACAGTTTGGACGTTATAGACATTTTCGTGAGAAGACTGATTTTCAAAATGTCTCCTTGTCTGACAAACAGCGCTGTAGCTCTGCCACGTTCCACCGCAGATGCGGAAGGCCGACATGGAGGATGCAGTGGATTGAGATGCATCCCATGCAAAACAACATATCTCTAGCTTAAACTGACAGATTTTTATAATGTTAATTAGATTGTCGCACAGGTACGTCAATAGACTTAAGGATTTGAATAAAGTTTAGATCAAAGCGGAGTCAATGTCTCGCAAGATCACTTAATGATTCATTAGTATTCTACATAGGCCTAACATACTGAATATAATAGCATAGTATAGCTCTACTGTTAGACCAAAATCACCACTTATTTTCTTAAGTAGGCTACAACATTTTATATGCATTATAAGAATCATCCACTTGGTCACAAATTGATTATTTGAATTGAGATTTGAGGACCACTAGTAAAGTTATTTCCTTAAAGGGGCAGTGCAGTCAAACATCACTTTCCTGTGTTTTATATATATTTCCATACTGAGGTTGAAATAATACAGATATGAAAATTATGATAATGCACTTTTAGTGTAAGAGCTGTTTGAAATTTCAGCTTGTTTGGCTGGGTGGGTTTTTTGTACTGCCTGGTGACATCACCAGGCAGTATAAGTTTAATAGGCAGTATAAGTTTAATAAGTTTAATAGTTTTCAGGTTACACATCCCTCCCATTAGGTTCCTCCAATTAGGCCCCTCTGACCACTCCCAGACAGTCCTTTTTTTTTTTTTTTTAGAAGCTACTGTATTTTTTACTATTTAATTGAAAACAATCACAGTAAGGTACTTAATTGTTACCCAGATATTGAAATAAAAATATTGGCATTGGACCTTTAACAAAAAAGCATGCCATGAAGGGGCCTCTAACCGCCTTAGCGCCATATGACTCCTCGCAGCGATGGTAGTAGGGGTACATGACGGCTATTTGACAAGAACATAAGGCTCTTCAACTTTTTTTAGCAATGTACGATTAACTTAAATGACCTTAATCTTTTTCCGTAAAAGCACATGGATGTGTGTGAAACAGATAAGCAAAAACTTTTCCATATATGCGAAAACATCCCATTTGAATTTTGTATAGTTAGTAGCTAGTAGCAGCATAGTCAAGGATGCGTCATGCAATGTTGGGACGCTATACTTTACAGACCAAGTGGAACAAAAGTAAACCTTGAATTTGGAGGCTTACAATATCCCTCTGGTGGCGAAGTTGACCTATATTAAGAAATGCCATTGGTTGGTGGATATAAAGTCTGAGATCTTTGATAGGCTGATGTGGAATTTGTTTCAGGAAATAATCACTGCCAACTGATCAGGTTAGCATAAGGCTAAATGTGCCAGGTTATGTAATGTGGAACAGCTGACGTAACATTGTCACATGCAACTATGTCATGATTTGAATTAGCTGATGCACATTTTGAGACGGTGAGAGTTTAAACTCAAACTTGTTCTAATGTTCGCAAGTATGGACCCCCTCTATTTATCTAGTTTTGTACAGTAGTGGAGAAGTTTACAGTAGTAGAAGGTGCTGCTCTTCAAATACTCAAAGGGTGGAGCCAAAGTAAAGATCATACTCCTCTGCGTAACATAGGTAAATTGTTCATTTGATTTAAAAGAGCTAGGTTTGACTTACATGCCCATGAATGAGATCTTTTTTAATTTTCCTTTTAATCAAAATCCTTTTTTGTTCAACTCAGAAATCCTTTCTATGACCAATCACCCTAAAAGCGAGTTACATCTTAGTTTATTCAGAACTATTTAGTGGACAGATATTAACAGGCAGGTAGTTTGTTTCACTATAGCTTCTCAACTGTACCAAGTGTAGGTGTATGTATTTGTCAGGGGTTTCTGGAAGTTCTAATGTTTGATTCATATTCAGTAGGCCATCATACTTTACTCTATTGTGTTGTATACCATGCTAAGAGTAAGGCCTACACTAGACAATTATTAAACTTTCACCTCCTCAATTTCATGAACCAAAAAGCAGACTTAGTTAACTCGTACACAAAGGGGGGAAGAATAGTGCAAAAGTGATAGTTAAGGATGTTTCTGTTTTTTTATCCATTTGGAATATTTTTTTGTGAGAATTGATTGTTTCTTCATTTTTGGTGGGTCCTGATTTAAAAAATATTTTTTGACCTACCACATAGGATGCCTGTCAGTCTGTGATCTGCACATTCATCCTAATGGCAATATTAAGTGACATTTTGTGGCGTTATGTACACACGTTCAACATAGCTGTGTATGATGTGTCTATTCAAGTGCAATGGGTGTTGCTACTCCAGTGGATGGGCAATCGACTAATTGTAGTCCTGGACATTTTGAAAGAGGAGAATCTAGTCAAAAGGCAGTAAAAGCATAAATAAATGTCATAGCACAGGTAGTCAGGGTCATGTAGACTTCAGCAGTTTAAAGCCCTCAATTGTTTATTTTTTGTTTAATTTTTTTTAAAGCTTTTTTTCTGAGGGGGAGGGGGAGTTTTGTCAACAGAATTCTTGTGTGTTTTAGATCCGTGTATGTGGTGTTGTCTTTTTGTCTTGTGTTTTATGCTTCGTACATAAGGAAAAAAAACAGTGGCATGTCAATCACTTCTTATGAGCAGAATGTATACCGTTACTACACCCTCACACCCTCAGTATTGTTTACAAGACATCAAGTGTGTTTCGGTTTCGTGTCTCTCACCTTAACGGTTTGAGCCCTGCCTTGATTTCTTTATTTGATCATTTATTGAACCATAAAGGCTTGAAATTGTGATAGCTAATTACAGTGTCAAATCCAACCTCGGTATTCAAAGCTTGCAGCAAACATACAGAGCAATAGTTTTAACTTTTTAAAATTTGTATTTTTTGATTAGCATATTTTTTTATACATTTGGTTGATAAAGAAAACATCCCCTGTGGTTTTTGTCCAGACACTGGTGTCTCTTACACATGTCCAAATATTCTTTCCAAGACACACCAGTGAAGAATAATTTCTATTAGGAAATGTAACAAACACCTGTCTCATTCCCATCTCCCCCCTACAGTGAACCACTTGGCCATGCTCTAGATTACCCTGTGACCTCTCATCAGTCTGCAACAAGTTACCTCTACTGTGTCCATCTGAGTGTTAATTTAATATTTAACTGGACATACTGTTATTTTACATAATAGAATCACAATTTCAAGCCTTTTTCTAGTTTTCTTTATTGAACAAGACAGTAGCTATTCTTTATAATGGGAAATGACTAATAAAGCATGGAGAACTACTCTTTAAATGGTAACAAATAACATATTTATTATCTTTCTGACACCTGTGGTATGTTTCAGTTAAAGGTCTCCGCTGTGTAAATTTTCCTCCTGTAATGCGTTAGAGACGTTGTACATAGTTGTAAATAAATATCCCAGGACGTTTTGCACCCTCCTCTTTGTACTAGTCTAAACTTGCGTAGAATGTGGGGTTCTAACAGCAACGAGACAGTGCGTTCGCTGCAGGTGATGTAACAATGTACCTTTTTTTATTTGTACAATGTAGTTGAATTGTGTACATATTGTTGGAGCAGCTATGGGGGAAGGGGTTTGTTGATGCTATCGTCAGTGCTGTAAAAGATCCAGTACTTAAACCTCTAGCTGTGTTGATTTCCTGCAAAAACAAAGGCGAGAAAAAAAAATACTAAACGGAAAAGTAAAAATTCTAAATTGTTATTTTCTACAGTTGCATGTACAGAGAGCGCGAGAACTGCTGTTGTTCCTCAGAGATTATGTTCGTAAATAAAATTTTGAAATATTTACTGTTTTCTTCTTTTACTTTGTTCTCGTTTATGCACTCTGAAATATGCCTTGTCACTCGGGAGATGGGCACATCTATTTTTAGCACCATGCCAACACGCACGCACAGTTTCCGAGCTAAATGATGAACTTTAACAACAGTTCGTTTTTATTAATTAAGATTGATTAGCACATTTATCACAGGCAAGTTAAGTTGATAGAATACCAATCAGTATACACGTGTAACACTTTACACCCGTGTATACTTTATTTGGCAGGGACAATGTACAACAAATCATCAGTCTCAGTATGAGAAAGTATGTGTTGCACCAGATTTAGTTGACAGCTAATTTACATTTTAAGTTTGTCCCAAAGGCCCTCGAGGCAACATTCAGGTTTCTGTGGCACCAAAGTGGTCAACTGAAACCAATTACAAAACTGTCTACAGAGGTAGGAGAAACACTGGCGGCTCTCTCTTGCTTTGCCAGCAGGAGGACGCCTGGAAAAGTGTATGTTTTTTGGCTGATATTTAGATCTATGATCATGAGGGGTTTAGACTTTTTAGAAGAACTTCAAGACCTGTGGATATATAACAGGCCTATTTTTGCCATACAATATGACCAGTAGATGCCATTATATTTGTTGACACGCGTATTTATAGTAGGCTACTTATGAACCAGATATGAAGAGGGTAACCATTTGAAATCATACAAGCGTTTCCATTGACAGTGACACATCCACTCCAAAATATAATTCCAGTAGACCTCTATTCACCTCCCCTGTTACCTAACTCCTCGAGTAGTGTTTGGTGACCATGTTAAGTGAATGAAACAGTAAAAATAGATGTGACAACCTGATCCCTTCTGCCATCCTCTGAATGCAGTTAATAAATATGGCAATCTGTCAGTGCGAAGAAGGCCTAGGCTACAGTGCGTACGAGCAGATGGACTTCCCACCAATGACATTTCGGTTTACTCACCGACCTGCCCACTTGACTTGAGTTGTGTTTCCTAATCTAGCGTATCCTGCCATGCCCTGCTGTGTGTGTGGATGTCACGCACCACTGACTAACAGCGGTTTCGGCACGGTCTCTAACAATGGACTTCGAAACGAAGATTTATACCAGAATCGGTGGATATGGACGATATAACAGAATTGTTTCCATATTCAGCTGGTTTCCGAACTTTGCTGTGATGCTGAACCTTTTTTGCGACGTTTTTTACACTCTGATTCCTGGGTCGTACCACTGTAAACCCGACCCGACCCTTTTACCTTCAGGTTTTCTTTTCAGTAATTATTCCAGACAAGGGTATCTTAATTTTACCATACCGTGGGTGAATGGCTCTGGACTGAGTCACTGTGAACTTTATAAGTACCCTAGAAACGTCTCCAACTTCATAGACAGCATTCCAAAGGAGATAGTGCCATGTACGAGAGGATGGGAGTACGACCAAGCTGCGGCGCTTCAGAGCAACTACGTGACGGAGGTAAACAGATATACACTTGGATTCGATGGTTTGTGGTTGTTTTTTGAGAGTTTGTGCTTTTGCCAGATTAGCAATCATTCATACCTTACCTAATTGAATTTACAATAACCTTCTTTCAGGCTAATGTGTGAATATCTTTGCCAAGTCCTGTCAAATGTTCTTCATCTATTCAATGTAGGCTACTCAGAGTAGATTTGGTTTTAGTCTATAACTTCGGGGTTTGTAACTTTTTTTTTTTATTCCTATGTGTGTTAATTGATATTGTCCCAGACAGACTGCTGGGTCTAGAGTTGGTCATCAATAGGCCTACTAGATAACAACATCAATAAATGACACGGGATGCCCTGTTAGGTCTACTCATTGCTCAAATCTGTCGTTGGTAAACATGCTTTGGAGTTTTTAACTCTAGGATATGTGTTGTTTTGATTATGTCCTGAATAAGATTACCAGAGAAACAGTGCTGATATGTTTTTTATCAGATCACATTAGTCTGTTTATATAATAATTACATTACGGGACTGCTGTGCAGAGCCATGCAATATGGGTGTTTATGTGATGATAGCAGCACAACAGGAAAGGCAGGGACAGCAGTGTTCTTCCACCCTGATGGAGTTCCAGGGAAGATCTGTCCTCAACAGAGCACATGAGAGGGGTCACTCTTAGGATGAGCGTTCATCTTTCTGTACTGACCCTTAGCCATCTCATAAACAAGGAACACTTGAGCTCAACTGAATTTGTTTGGCTCTAAGGGAACCGTTTTTCATATTTCTTACTACCAGGCTTATATTCTTATTTCAGACCAGCACAATCAATGCCTCTCTAACGTTGTCCTGTTTTGCTTCTAGGGAAAAGTTAACTAAATGTTGACTTATTGCACTTGGACTAATCTCACCAGCCCATTATAATATCAAAAAAGGGGCAGGCCCATCCCACTGTGCAAATACTGGAAAGTGATCTTGGTAAACAAAAGTATCAGCAGTTACTGAAATGTTTAGACACAAGGCAAATACTGGTGTGTGAGAGAGAGACGGTGTGTGCGGGCTGTACAGGAAATCAACAAGGGAGGCAGTGGCCCTGATGTGGAGTATTTACTCTCACATGTTTCCCTGGTGATAGGAAGCAACCAGCCCTGACCCCCCCACTCCTGGCTTCCCTTCTCCGTGATGTCACAGGACATCTGTTCCTGTTCCTACGGGGGTGTCAACATCACACAGCAGGAATGGAGGTCATTCTGGCCCCGATTTAAGGGGTTGGATGATAGGTACAGATCAAGAGATGAAGCAAGGGAGGGAAAGAGAGCAAATGAAGAGATGGGGGAGGGAGGAAGAAAGAAAGCATTGGAGTAGGGTGAGGAATGGTGGAAGGCACTGGAAACCAAACAGTGCAGTGGCTCTAATGTGATAAACCTATCTGCAGTCACTCTTATTCACTCAGGAGATGGTATCTATCACACAGCTGAATTCCTCCTCCTTCTCACAAGACGCTCCGTTGCCCTCAAGTGTGTGTGTGCCACTGGCCTATAATTCTTACTTATCTAATAATAAGGGAGAATGGAGCTACATTTTCCAGGCATGTTTATTATCTGTCCTTAAAAATAGGGTATGCTCAATTTGCCCCCGGGGTTTTTCTACCCCGGAAAAAAATCCTGGACGAAGAAATAGGCCACCTATTATATAATTATTTCAGTGGCTCCATTGACTTGGCTCTTTTACCTCATTCCTAACTATGTGGCAAAAGGGTCATTCCATGTCATTTCAGAAAGCCATGACACCCGCCATCTCAGATTGTTCTGAAATCGTTTCTGTAGTTAGAACGAGATAAGATTAGCCTTCCTGAAACATTATTTTGTTGAAACAACATTTTATTTCTGAGAAATTAAGCTAATTGATTGCACCCAAGTAGTTACTAGGGTAAATGAATACTATACATTTAAAATTGCCAATTTAGGTTAAATCAATTAGCTTAATCCCTCAGAGATCAAATCATGTTTAAGGAATGCTAATCTTTTTCTTTTTTTTTTGTCTTAATTTTTTTGGTACTTTTTACCCCTTTTTCTCCCAAATGTTGTGATATCCAATTGGTAGTTAGTCTTGTACAATCGCGGCAACTCCCGTACAGACTCGGGAGAGGCGAAGGTCGAGAGCCATGTGTCCTCCGAAACACGACCCCACCAAGCCACATTGCTTCTTGACACACTGCTTGCTCCTTGTCGCTAGAGCACGATAGGACAAGGACATTCCAGCCGGCCAAACCCTCCCCTAACCCGGACGACGTTTGGACAATTATGCGCCACCTCATAGGTCTCCCGATCGTCGCCGGCTGCCACACAGCCCGGGATCACACCCGGATCTGTAGTGATGCGATGCAGTCCCTTAGACCGCTGTGCCACTTGGGAGGCCACAATCTTACATTTTTCCAACTACAGAAACGATTTCAGAACAATCTGAGATGGTCGGTGTCAATTTTCTTTGTTGTTCTTTTTAAGGTGGAATGACTCACCATCTCGCTCTGTCTCTCTGCTCCACAGTGGAACCTAGTGTGTAGGGACTACTGGAAGATTCCTCTGCAGCACATCTGCTTCATGACAGGGTGGATTGTGGGATATGTCCTCCTGGGCACAGTGTGTGACTGGTAACTCCCCCCCTCCTGTTGTGTTTGTATAATTGTGAACTACAATTGTAATAATTTCACCATACATACTTCATGTTTCTGGTATTAGGCTGTTATGACTGTTTAATATGTATGCATGAGAAGCTATGTGTCACTAATTGTATTATTTTCTCTATGTTCAGGTTGGGTCGTCGACAGGGCTTCCTGCTGTCTGTGTCTCTGTCCGGTCTGTTAGGAGTAGCTGTGTGTCTGTCCAACAGCCCTGTAGTGTTTCTGCTGCTACGCCTGTCTCAGGGCGCCATGTTGGCTGGGGTCTTCCTCTCCTCTTACCTCGCCAGTAAGTACACTTGACTTACCCTACTAATACATCTCACTCCTGAGTACACACTTAATGAGGCAGTTTAGGGTTGGGCAGGATCCAGATTTTCATATCTTCATACCGTCCTTCTCTCATCCCAGGATTAACGGTACTACCGGTTTAGTACCCCAAAAAATGCAAAAAAGGCCATTAGGCGTCTATTTACCAGAATGCTAACTAAATTAGTAAAAGTAATAGCAGACGGTACGAGAACGAAGAGGTGAAAAAAATGCAAGGAAATCAAGATGGCAGGGGCAGCTATACAGAACTAATCCAAAGGGCTTTGACTTCTCAAACACGGAAGAAAGCTAACAATATATGATGCCCCCGTCTAGCATTCGGTTTCTTCACACGCGGGATGGTCTGAGACAAGCCACCCGGACAGCTGATGAGACTAGGGTTGCACAACTGAAGAATCTCTGCAACTGTCAGAAACCATCTCAGGGAAGCTCCTCTGTGTGCTCTTCGTCATCACCAGGGTCTTCACCTGACTGCAGTTTGCCGTCGTAACCGACTTCAGTGGGCAAATGCTCATTTATGATGACCACTGGCATGCTGGAGAAGTGTGCTCTT
This sequence comes from Salvelinus fontinalis, assembly GCF_029448725.1. Lineage (NCBI taxonomy): Eukaryota > Metazoa > Chordata > Actinopteri > Salmoniformes > Salmonidae > Salvelinus > Salvelinus fontinalis. The sequence goes on from NC_074699.1 coordinate 16,282,236, forward strand.
CGCAGATGAATCCCGGTTTCAACTATACCGGACAGATGCCCCATGGTGGGGTTATGGTATGGGCAGCCATAAGCTACATACAACAAACTATTGCATTTTATCGATGGCAATTTGAATGCACAGAGGTACCGTGACGATATCCTGAGGCCCATTGTTGTGCCATTCATCCGTCGCCATCACCTCATGTTTCAGCATGATAATGGACGGCCCCATGTCGCTAGGATCTGTACACAATGCCTGGAAGCTGAAAATGTCCCAGTTCTTCCATGTCCTGCATGCTCACCAGACATCACCCATTGAGCTTGTTTGGGATGCCCTGGATCAACATGTGCGACAGCTTGTTCCAGTTCCCACCGATATCCAGCAACTTCACAGGGACAACATTCCACAGGCCACAATGGACAGCCTGATCAACTCTATGCAAAGGAGATGTGTCGCGTTGCTTGAGGCAAATGGTGGTCACACCAGATACGGACTGTTTTTCTGATCCACGCCCCTACCTTTTATTTTATTTTGGGGGGGGTACAGTATCTGTGACCAACAAATGCATAGCTGTATTCCCAGTCATGTGAAATTCATAGATTAGGGCGTAATTTAAAAAACATTTATTTACTAATTTTCTTATGAACTGTAACTCAGTAAAATCTTTGAAATTACATGTTGCGTTTTATATTTTTGTTCAGTGTATTTTGCTAAATTAGTACCTTAACTGCTCACGCATCAACATTTACCAAGCGGGCACTCCAGACTGAAATTGATTAGCTTGTTCTACTTTAATCAATAGCGTGAGCAGATTAATTAATCGCGTCAATATTGTATGGAAATCAATGGAACTGGGACAATTCTCTGCCACTACATGTCATTTGTACTCTTCTAAAAGTAGGGCAAAGCTACTTGTAATTTTTCCGAAGTTACGGAAATCTTCAGTCATTTTGATAGAAAATATATGGCAATCTATTAATTATCATAGCTCTGGTAATTTATTATTGGATAACTCTATTTACAAACAAAAAAAATCTAAGTTTTCATTTGTGTCCATATTCTCCATGACTTTCTAGCAGATACCCCATTTAGTTCAAGAGAAAATGGCCTAATTAATGAAAAAAGCATCTGATCAACAATGGCATTATTTTCAATTAACTCTTCCAACAATGGAACTTTTTTCACAACTGTCACCAGTTTCACATCAAAACATTGAGAACAAATACATATTGACGTGGTAGTCCCCCATACTTCCGATAGCAACGTGGTCTCATAGACTAGACTTAACATAGTACATGTAAGTCCGAGACACTCATATATGTTACGTTTGGTATGGTTAATTAAGGCAAACGAAAGCAGGGTGGATGGGTGGGCATGTAATGTGAACGTCTAGCAACCTAAAGGTTGTGTGTTTTGATTCTCATCACAGAATTTAGAATATTAGCAAATGTGCTAGTACTTTCTACTTTTTAAGCTACTTTGCAACTACTTAGCATGACTTTAACCTAACTCTTAACCCCTAACCCAGTAAATGTTAGTCACCTAGCTAACATTAGCCACAACAAATTGGAATCTGTAACATATCATAAATTCAGCAAATTTGTAACGTATCGAACGAAATGGATGATGGACGACCACAAATGAATAGATACAAAACGTAACATGTCATACTATTTGGAGTGTCCCGGATTTATGTTTATGTTACTTCCAGGTTGCCCATAGCCCTCTATTGCTTAGAAAGTCCTTAGTTTATGCCCCATGATCCCACACCAACCCCTAGCTTCTGGATTACTCACTTGGGGGCTTCCCTCTGTTGCCAACAAACATCAAGGATCACTGAAGGGAAAAGCGATAGGGGGAAGTTAAAGGGATAGGGGAAGGTGACAGGTTAGGGATTAATTGTGTGTCGGGGCTGTGGTCAGATACCCAGGTCACCGGGTGCCATCTTGTTGCACTGCTGTTCATGTTAGGGTTCAAAGGGCACTGGGTGGAATCACCCTTGAACCAAGCTGAGCATTACTCATTCACTGACTCCCTCCTTCCCCCCTTTACACCCCTCTCCCTCTCTGAGATAGCTTGAGTGTGAGGTAACACAAGGCTCTGTGGACTAGGATATCTAGGCCACCCCTGGACCCCAAGAGTCGTCCCCTCCCCGATGTTGTTCCATTGTTAGGGGGGGGGGTCTGGGTTTTCTTGCTGTAACCTTCCTGTGATTGTGAGGTGATTGTGTGAACTGGTGTGTTTGTATGTGGACAAATCTTTGCTAAGTGAAAGCAGTCAAGGAGTGCTCAATGTGTTTTTAAGACCCTTCTGTGTGTGGGAGTAATGGTTCTAGATACAGCCTGACAGGGAGGCCCACCGTAGTCTGTCTTTAACACACCCACTTACATATTTGCTCTTCTTACATTCCTCTAAGGTCACTGGTAAATTGAGTCCAGACTTTTGGTTTTAGGCTGAATTCTGGAGGACTGCCTCTCAGTGATCTACTGCCAGAGTTCTTAAAAGGTGGAGTGGGGGAACAATAGCAGGACAGAACATACTGGAAGGAAATGAGTATAGTTTTTTCCTTTGTTTTCTCTGAGGGGTTTTGAAGGAGGAGAAATAGGGCATTGGAGTTTAGGTCAAGGTAGAGTGGATTTCACAAACGGTCACAAATAGTCTTATGGTCATTCAGGCTACTAGTTCCAGTTGCATTTTCCTTCTCTCTATCCTGTATCTCCTTTCTTCATCATCTCTTCATCTCCCTTTGTGTTCTCCAGGACTGGAGCTGTGTGATCCTCCCCATCGTCTCATGGTTGAAATGGTCAGTGGTTTCTTTGCCATCGCGGCAGAGCTCTTGTTGCCAGGGCTGGCGGTGCTGTGTCGTGATTGGCCAGTTCTTCAAGCAGTGGCTACCTTGCCACTGCTCCTGCTGCTCTCCTATTGGTGGTAAGTCTGTCATAAACATTCTTTTGTGGATACACAGTAGAGTGTATATTGTTTGTCGTGGGACATAAAGTATAAATAGGGGCATAAATAGGCATAAATAGAGAAAGAGGGATGTGTGTTCTAATGAATTGTTATATATATTTTTGTGAAAGGACAGCGTGGATAAAGTGTCATGGATGGAGAAAGAGAGAGGTGTGTTTTCTATTCCTGTTTTCTCATATCCACCTCAGCTGTCCATCAGTGTTTCCCGAGTCTCCACGCTGGCTTCTGGCCACAGGTCAGATTCACCAGGCTAAGAGGTGTCTCCAGAGCTTCTCCATCAGGAACAGAGTGTGTCTCAGTGAGGACATCTACCCTGCTGAGAACCTGCTCTCAGGTATCATCATCCCCCACCCTATCCTGACCCTTTTAGCTAGTCTGTCAATTAACAATGTCTGCTGCCCGGGGTAGTGTAATTGGTTGCGGCGAAATCCTGCACGGAGCCTTTACCGTGCTCTGCCACTTTAAGAGCACATCAGCAGTCAGGAAGGAGGAAATTAAGATGACTCTTCCGGCTCTGTGTGAGAACTCTCGGTTGGCGCGGCAGTTTTGACCTTGTGTTACTCTTTGCAGAAGTCTTGTTTATTTTCAGCGTGCTTAGTTTGTAAAGTTTTTAAGTCGATCGCTGGTGTTACTCTCTTGTCATTAATCGCATGGATTTATTATTTGGGATTATTGATTGAACTAGTGATTTTATTTTGGTTCTTATGGCCTGAGAGATTTAGTATATGTTTATGCCTTTTTTGTTTTTGCACCCACAGAATTTCATACACCCATGCACTTTTCCCCTAGGGAATTAATAGAGTATTTCAAGTCATTTGTTAATGTCTGGGTTCTCTATTGTAGGTTGTCTATGAGTCGCTCTAATCCTTATTGTATGAGGTAGGCCTGTTATTGGTTGGATTACCCCTGTGTTGTGCCAGTGGAGAGATAGGATATCTGGCAAACAGACTATATTCTAGGCTTTCTCTTTGTGTGTGTATATACACTGCTCAAAAAAATAAAGGGAACACTTAAACAACACAATGTAACTCCAAGTCAATCACACTTCTGTGAAATCAAACTGTCCACTTAGGAAGCAACACTGATTGACAATACATTTCACATGCTGTTGTGCAAATGGAATAGACAAAAGGTGGAAATTATAGGCAATTAGCAAGACACCCCCCAAAACAGGAGTGATTCTGCAGGTGGTGACCACAGACCACTTCTCAGTTCCTATGCTTCCTGGCTGATGTTTTGGTCACTTTTGAATGCTGGCGGTGCTCTCACTCTAGTGGTAGCATGAGACGGAGTCTACAACCCACACAAGTGGCTCAGGTAGTGCAGTTCATCCAGGATGGCACATCAATGCGAACTGTGGCAAAAAGGTTTGCTGTGTCTGTCAGCGTAGTGTCCAGAACACATTACGCTGACAGACACAGCAAACCTTTTTGCCACAGCTCGCATTGATGTGCCATCCTGGATGAACTGCACTACCTGAGCCACTTGTGTGGGTTGTAGACTCCGTCTCATGCTACCACTAGAGTGAGAGCACCGCCAGCATTCAAAAGTGACCAAAACATCAGCCAGGAAGCATAGGAACTGAGAAGTGGTCTGTGGTCACCACCTGCAGAATCACTCCTTTTTTGGGGGTGTCTTGATAATTGCCTATAATTTCCACCTTTTGTCTATTCCATTTGCACAACAGCATGTGAAATTTATTGTCAATCAGTGTTGCTTCCTAAGTGGACAGTTTGATTTCACAGAAGTGTGATTGACTTGGAGTTACATTGTGTTGTTTAAGTGTTCCCTTTATTTTTTTGAGCAGTGTATATACACACACACATACATGTATACACACACACATATATATTCTAGGCATTCTCTGTATGTATGTATGTGTGTGTGTGTGTGTGTGTGTGTGTATGTATGTATGTATGTATATATATATATATATGTGTATATATATATATATAGTTAGTAGCGGTACTCTCTCTATCCGACCTGTTTCCTTTCGGCAGGGTTAATACCTGCCTGCCGCCCGAACAAATCTTCATCCTTACCTCTAACAGTAAAGCTACAAGGTTAACTAATGCTTTGGGTAATACATCCAAATGTCAAGGTTTCCCCATATTTTATGTTATTGGGTTTCCCTCATCCACAATCAGCACAGCAACACATAACAAACAATCCATCCAGTCTCCTCACAGCATTCCCTCATATCCAATATTAGTGAACTTTGTTTGAGGTACACATGGCATAGGACGTTTCTATGGTTCCTGGTTACCTGTACCAGCTAGACAACTGAGCTCTCTCACAGCTCCACCTTTCACAGGGAGCCAGTCACTTAATGAGTGAGCGCACCCAGCGCATGAGCTCTGCTGTGGTAGCTACCATAAGAGCTCTTTGTTTCAGTCCGACCGTAGTGTACTAAATCGCAAACTGGAATTACCTTAGTCCAAATCAAGAACCATTAAATGTATGTTTTGGTAATTTGTTAGACGCTCTTATTAAGAACGACTTACAGGAGCAGTCAGGGTTAAGTGCCTTGCTCAAGGGCACATTGACATATTTTTCACCTTGGCTATGGGATTTGAACCAGAGAGCTTTCGGTTACTGGCCCAACGCTCTTATCCTCTAGGCCGATGGAATGGTTCCATTTAGTGTGATTTAATAGTAGACACTGGTTCTGAGGAGAGAGATTCCCTATGGAATGTGGGTTATATGTTTGTACCAAGTCAACAGCATTTGGGTCAAGTGCCCTTTGGCTTTGGTATTGGCAGTGTGAATGCAGGCTCATATCTCTCCTTCTCTCCCTCCCTCTCCTTTTCTTCTCGGTAGAGATAGATGCGGAGTACCCAGATGATACTCAGCCTTTCTACCACTCAGTCCTGGAGTTGCATTCCACCCGAGTGATCTGGAGGAACTGCCTCATCCTTAGCTTTACTATGTGAGTTAGGATCTAACACAGCTTGTATGACCTTCTATATGACTCCCTCCACTGAACAATACAGCCACGAGGAATGGTAATGTTACCATTTACCGCAGCTGCTTTTAACAGTACTGTTTGGACAGAGTAAGTTTCATGTTTTGGGCCAAGGACCTAACCTTTCCTAACTCTCCTCCGCCAGGTTCATAGGCACAGGCATCCAGTACTGTTTCATCAGGAACCTCCACAGCTACTCCCACAACTTCTACTTTAGTTACTTCCTGCGTGTGCTGACTGGCGCTCTGGGATGTATCTTCCTCTGCCTGTCCGTCAACCGCTTTGGTCGCCGTGGTATCCTGCTTCTGTCTGCCATTATCACCGGCCTGTCCTCGCTGCTGCTGCTGGCCCTCACACAGTGTAGGTTTAACCTGCTTTATATCTGTGCTATGATGATGATACTATGTTGCTATACTATTACTATACACACATTGTCTTTTAAGTGCCTCTAAACCGGGTCTCATACCGTCTTCTCTCCCCTGTACATGGTTCATTAGTAACTCTCCTCATACAGTAGCCATAGGTTTGCCATGATGACCCCATTCATAATGATGTCACTGTTATGATTCCGATTGGCCATTACATTTATTCAGGTGATTTCAGGTCCATTTTATTTTTTAAAGTGCCTGTTTCCTAGTTTGCTTAGTTTTTATTGAGTCGACGTGTTCTTAGATCTGCGTGGAGTGCTGGTGTTGGTGCTGTCTGTGTTGGGGCTCCTCTTCTCCCAGGCCCTGGCCATGCTCAGTGTATTCTTCGCCAGTGAGGTCATGCCCACCGTAGTCCGGTAAGTATTATCTGTCTACTGTCCTGAACACACTAAACTGGCATTAGTTTGTCTGTGGGTGGGGTGTTTGTTTTTCAATGTATGTGGACACCTGTCTGTCTGAGGGAGGCATATGAAATGTGGGTTGTGTGTCCGGACCAAATGCTGGGTCAGGTGCCCTTGACAATGTCAGAGTGAGCTCTATATATCTCCTGACCCTCTCTCTCCCTCTGTCTCAGTGGTGGTTGTCTGGGGCTGGTGCTAGCGTCTGGCTGTATGGGGATGGCTGCTTCCTCTATGATGGAGCTCCAGAACAACAGGGGTTACTTCCTCCATCACGTCATTTTCGCCTCCTTCGCCGTCCTCTCGGTGCTGTCCATCATGCTGCTCCCGGAGAGCAAGCGCAAGCCGCTACCCGACTCTCTGAAGGACGGAGAGAGCCAGCGACGGCCCCCTCTCTTTCTGTCCCGGGAAGACAACCTGCCCCTGCTCTATACCCGGCGTGGAGCCTCCGAGTACAACCCTGATAACTACTCCCGCCTGGTCTCCGCCACCAGGAAGATGCTCATCAAAGACAATTTACCCTATAAGATCGTTGTGCCCTCCCAGTCCCCGCTGCTGCCTTCCAACAGCGAGGTGCACTGCATACTGGAGGAAGAGGCACTAAGAGAGGACTTGTCTTAGCAGCCTCTAACTACAATCATCCGATCTCCTCTCCCACAGAGAGACCTCGCCTCAAACCCACTGAATATCTCTCCCCACCACACTGAGACAGTGTGATCCAGACTCGTATCGCTCTGAACGACGGGTCTTCTTGGATATTTTGAAGGGGAGGAGAGTTTGACATGTGTGTATTTACTGTGTCCGTTTTTTGTTGTTGTTGTGCCAAATGTTTACAAATAATACAAAAAAACGATGTGTGCTTGCACAGACTCTGCTGAAAGACTGTGTGCTAGTCCTTTGTTTTTGTACTGCTGGAGATCTGCTGTTTCTAAGACGGTGTTAACACCCTCTCTTCTCCAGGTTGTGCAGCAAGGAGCTATGACTTTATTAACCACTGAGGCTAAATGCTCACTTGAGAAGCGTTGCTTGTCCACTTAACTGGTGACTCGTGCTTTTCATTACTGCTGTATTGTGCCTGTGACTGCAACGAGAGAGAGCAGAGTCCTGACTGTTACTTCATCTGATTCACTGGTGACTCAACGAGGGGAACTCACAGATAGAAGTCAGTTTGGTTCAAACTGGAATGTGTTGTAGCCAATTGTTTGATTTTAGCGGGGAACTCAAAGTATCAGTCACTGATAATATCACCAAAGCTATGACCTTAGCAATGAAAGGTCATTCCATCCTGTCCACTTGTTGGACATGTGTTAAGAACATGAGGTGTTGTCACATGATGATTTGCACCCGGAACAGAGTTCTTAGATAAAGAGTTGTTTTAGATTATTGAAATGTGATTAGGTCATGACCTCTACTCTGAGTCATTATAAACTGGGTGGTTCGAGCCCTGAATGCTGACAGCTGTGGTATATCAGACAATATACCACAGGTTTGACAAAAAATGTATTTTTACTGCTCTAGTTACGTTGGTAAACAATTTATAATAGCAATAAGGCACCTCGGGGGTTCGTGGTATATGGCCAATATACTACGGCTAAGGTCTGTATCCAGGCACGCAGCGTTGCGTCGGGCCGATGAACAGTCCCCCCCCCCCCCCCCTTATTACTTAATTAGAACCTTTCAAGTGACACTTTACCTTATATTAGTTGTCACATCCATCTCTCTGCCTTAAACTGTGAACCTTCCTGTTAAAAAAAGTCAGTTGCTAGGACATGATACTTAACATTCTATGTAATTTAACTGAAAATACATTTTTTTTAACTATTAAACCACTTTTCACTGCTCTCTTTGGTATTTGGCTGTGGTTTGAGGTTTGCGTTGTTGTCCCTCTTGGCCTGGCTGTGGAACATTATATTGTTGGATAGGATGTTTACTCTTATCCCAACTCATTCTCTTTTAATGTTTCATCCCCCTCTCGTGCTTGCATGGGAACATAGCACCCCGTACAGGAAGTTTATTTGGAAAAACTTTACCCCACAGCTGACAATGTTCTGTCCTTCTAAATATACTTTGTATATAGAATTATATACAAAGTATTATATTATTTTCAGCTATGAATAAGTTGTCTAACTCTCAAAAGTTACATTTGATTTATTTGGAAGCTGAGGTCATACAATGTTCATTCACTGTTTGCCCGTCTTCACGTCTCACAGAAAACTAGAATAAAAATGTCCTCAAGCATCAAGTAAAGAGATGAACTTCCTTTCAGATTATGGAAAACGAAATGTCCCTCATACCCGGCCAGTACATTTTCAACAATGCTATTCCACTTTTGACATCAATGGGGTCTTAACGAGGTCACTGGGTGTTGAACTAGGGTTGCTGTAGTATTTTTATGAAGCTGATCCACTTCTATTTTGAACTTTTATTTGCTAGCTCTCCTCACTTTTCAAAAATGAAATCCGTTAAACAGTTAATCAAGTTTGAATGGCCTAAACTGAAAATGTATTGAGTTCTGCCCTGTTCTTCATGTCTGATACAATGCTAACCACATGATGGTGCTGTTGTCTTATGTATTAAATGTACAAAATCCACCATTTGGCTTTCTCGACTGGGTGTTATGTTTGATTATCAACCAAGTCTGATTTTTGTATTTTGAAGAATTGGAAATGTTATGAGTGTAAAATAAGAATGGCCAGTTAGTCCAAACACACCATTGCCGAACAGCCTAATTCATGACGTCTTTTTGTACAGCATTCTCAAAATGATTGAGCCAGATGGGATAATAGACACTGTTGTTGAATGAAGCACACTGTTCTAGCCTAGCCTTTTTGTATATGTCAAAATGAAGTTAATTGTGCTCATTGGACAGTGTTCCATGAATGTTCTAGAGCTGTATAGGAACAGAGAAAGAAGAATGAAGTACAGCAGTTGTCTCAGCCAGGGCCTGAGAAAATCACATCTGGAACATTCTGTCAATCATTTAGGATGCTCACTGTTGTCTCTCATTCATGTCTCAACCATAAACCCTCCTCCGTAAGCTTTTCAGTCAGTTTAGTATTTCCTTTGTCACATGTCTCATGGTACAACACTAAAATAAAATCTAATGATTACACAATTTTCCTGATTATTTATTTACTGACGGCTACATTTAACCATTCAATTTAAACTCTACAATGTAAAGTAGCCTGGTCATGGATTTACTTGGTATAAGGTCAACAGTGATGTGTATAACACCATTTCAGAATAACTTACTGGTTTAGTAATGTTAACATTTCTATGTACAAATCCGTCAATCACAGTTCATGGACTCCATCACCAATAGAACTTGTGAAAGATGTGACCACAGAACTCAAGTAGTAAGGTGTTACTATGCCTTGGGCAGCCTACTGCCATAGACAAGGGGTGATAATAACAGCATGGTCTATTTAGAGGGGGCTTATAGAGACCAGGACAGCAGGCTGCTCAGTGTTAGTGCCAGGGCCAGAGAGCTGAGGGGGAGAACTGTCCCAGCACTGTCTGGGTTGGGACAGGGTAACCATAGCTGGTCCTGTAGTTGTTTTTCACTTCTTCATAATGGATGGGAAGATCATCTGGCTGCCTCTACCTGGAAGATAGTTCAGAGTCAGGGAGGGTAACAAAGCACTGGAACAAATACTGCATTAAAAATGCCTGTAATCTCTGTCTGTGCCACTGTATTTTGTATTGCATCAGCCCTTTTTAAATAGAAGAAAATCAAATTTATTTATAAAGCCCTTCTTACATCAGCTGATATCTCAAAGTGCTGTACAGAAACCCAGCCTAAAACCCCAGCAAGCAATGCAGGTGTAGAAGCACTGTGGCTAGGAAAAACTCCATAGAAAGGCCAAAACCTAGGAAGAAACCTAGAGAGGAACCAGGCTCTGAGGGGTGGCCAGTACTCTTCTGGCTGTGCCGAGTGGAGATTATAACAGAACATGGCCAAGATGTTCAAATGTTCATAGATGACCAGCAGGGTCAATTAATAATAATCACGGTAGTTGTCGAGGGTGCAGCAAGTCAGCACCTCAGATGTAAATGTCAGTTGGCTTTTCATAGCCGATAATTAAGAGTATCTCTACCGCTCCTGCGGCCTCTAGAGAGTTGAAAACAGCAGGTCTGGGACAGGTAGCACGTCCGGTGAACAGGTCAGGGTTCCATATCCGCAGGCAGAACAGTTGAAACTGGAGCAGCAGCACGGCTAGGTGGACTGGGGACAGCAAGGAGTCATCATGCCAGGTAGTCCCGAGGCATGGTCCTAGGGCTCAGGTCCTCCGAGAGAGAGAAAGAAAGAGAGAAAGAGAGAATTAGAGAGAGCATACTTAAATTCACACAGGACACCGGATAAGACAGGAGAAGTACCCCAGATATAACAAACTGACCCTAGCCCCCGACACATAAACTACTGCAGCATAAATACTGGAGGCTGAGACAGGAGGGGTCAGGAGACACTGTGGCCCCATCCGATGATACCCCCGGACAGGGCCAAACAGGAAGGATATAACCCCACCCACTTTGCCAAAGCACAGCTCCCACACCACTAGAGGGATAACTTCAACCACCAACTTACCATCCTGAGACAAGGCAGAGTATAGCCCACAAAGATCTCCGCCACGGCACAACCCAAGGGGGGGCCCCAACCCAGACAGGAAGATCACGTCAGTGACTCAACCCACTCAAGTGACGCACCCCTCCCAGGGACGGCATGAAAGAGCACCAGTAAGCCAGTGACTCAGCCCCTGTCATAGGGTTAGAGGCAGAGATTACCAGTGGAGAGAGGGGAACTAGCCAGGCAGAGACAGCAAGGGTGGTTCGTTGCTCTAGAGCCTTTCCGTTCACCTTCACACTCCTGGGCCAGACTACACTCAATCATATGACCCACGGGAGAGATGAGTCTTCAGTAAAGACTTAAAAGTTGAGACCGAGTCTGCGTCTCTCACGTGGGTAGGCAGACCATTCCATAAAAATGGAGCTCTATAGGCGAAAGCCCTGCCTCCGGCTGTTTGCTTTGAAATTCTATGGACAATTAGGAGGCCTGCGTCTTGTGACAGTAGCGTACGTGTAGGTATGTACGGCAGGACCAAATCGGAAAGATAGGTAGGAGCAAGCCCATGTAATGCTTTGTAGGTTAGCAGTAAAACCTTGAAATCAGCCCTTGCCTTAACAGGAAGCCAGTGTAGGGAGGCTAGCACTGGAGTAATATGATACATTGTTTGGGTTCTAGTCAGGATTCTAGCAGCCGTATTTAGCACTAACTGATGTTTATTTAGTGCTTTATCCGGGTAGCCGGAAAGTAGAGCATTGCAGTAGTCTAACCTAGAAGTAACAAATGCATGGATACATTTTTCTGCATCATTTTTGGACAGAAAGTTTCTGATTTTTGCAATGTTACGTAGATGGAAAAAAGCTGTCCTTGAAACAGTCTTGATATGTTCGTCAAAAGAGAGATCAGGGTCCAGAGTAACGCCAAGGTCCTTCACAGTTTTATTTGAGACGACTGTACAACCATCAAGATTAATTGTCAGATTCAACAGAAGATCTCTTTGTTTCTTGGGACCTACAACAAGCATCTGTTTTGTCCGAGTTTAAAAGTAGAACGTTTGCAGCCATCCACTTCCTTATGTCTGAAACACAGGCTCTAGCGAGGGCAATTTTGGGGCTTCACCATGTTTCATTGAAATGTACAGCTGTGTGTCATCCGCATAGCAGTGAAAGTTAACATTATGTTTTTCGAATGACATCCCCAAGAGATAAAATGTATAGTGAAAACAATAGTTGTCCTAAAACGGAACCTTGAGGAACACCGAAATGTACAGTTGATTTGTCAGGGGACAAACCATTCACAGAGACAAACTGATATCTTTCCGACAGATAAGATCTAAACCAGGCCAGAACTTGTCTGTGTAAACCAATTTGGGTTTCCAATCTCTCCAAAAGAATGTGGTGATCGATGGTATCAAAAGCAGCACTAAGGTCTAGGAGCACGAGAACAGATGCAGAGCCTCGGTCTGATGCCATTAAAAGGTCATTTACCACCTTCACGAGTGCAGTCTCAGTGCTATGATGGGGTCTAAAACCAGACTGAAGCATTTCGTATACATTGTTTGTCTTCAGGAAGGCAGTGAGTTGCTGTGCAACAGCTTTTTCTAAAAATGTTGAGAGGAGATCTATAAATCTATGGAGGCTTGTGTGTTGATATCAATCTTGTGGAAATAGTGTGTAACTTTTACTGTTGTACTCACATGCTCCACCTCTCTGAACACACTCAGCAGCTCTGCCACCAGAGCAGGGTCCTTAGACACATCCTCCAGAAACTCCGAGACCCTGACAGACAGCACAGGTAGAGAGGGGTGTGTTTGTGTCAAACTGAAGCCAATACAATGCAATTCTTCTGCACTCCTACCCCAGCAGAATGGGTTTCTTTCCACGTAAAACATTTATAAAATGTTTATAGCATTTATTTATTAAAAAAAATAATAATAAAATGTTTTACTACTACTACTACTCAGACATGACTTTTGACATTTAAAAAAAAAAATACTACTACTCAGACATTACTTGAAAAAATAAATGTATTACTACTCAGACATATTACTTTAGACTTTTTTACTGGTATATTACAATGAGCAACTTTAAAAAAAAATACACTTTGCTCAGTCAAGTTCACTGGTGTTTTATTGTAACTAGGTGAATAACTCCTAGGTCAATTCGCTCTACTCACCTGCCCAATCCATCATAATCCCCACCCAAAGAAATGATACTGTGTCCAGTCACGGTCTTTATGTGGTCAAAGTGATTGCATTCGGAAAATATTCAGACCCCTTCCCCTTTTCCACATTTTGTTACATTACAGCCTTATTCTAAAATTGATTTGAAAAAATGCTAATTTATACAAAATAAAAAACAGAAATACATTACTTACATAAGTATTCAGAATCTTTGCCCTCAGACTCGAAATTGAGTTCAGGTACATCCTATTTCCATTGAGATGTTTCTACAACTTGATTGAAGTCCACCTGTGATAAATGCAATTGATTGTGGACATGATTTGGAAAGGTACACACCTGTCTATATAAGGTCCCACAGTTGACAGTGCATGTCAGAGCAAAAACCAAGCCATAAGGCCGAAGGAATTGTCCGTAGAGCTCAGAGACAGGATTGTGTTGAGAAGGGCCTTGGTCAGGAAGGTGACCAAGAACCCAATGGTCACTCTGACAGAGCTCCAGAGTTCCTCTGTGGAGATGAGAGAACCTTCCAGAAGGACAACCATCTTTGCAGCACTCCACCAATCAGGTCTTTATGGTGGAGTGGCCAGACGGAAGCCCCTCCTCGGCAAAAGGCACATGAAACCCCACTAGGAATTTGCCAAAAGGCAACTAAAGGACTCAGACCATGAGAAACACGATTGAACTCTTTGGTGTTAATTCCAAGCGTCACGTCTGGAGGAAACCTGGCACCAACCTTACGGTGAAGCATGGTGGTGGCAGCATCATGCTGTGGGGATGTTTTTCAGGGGCAGGGACTGGGAGACTAGTCAGGAATGAGGCAAAGATGAACGGAGTAAAGTACAGAGAGATCCTTGATGAAAACCTGCTTTAGTTTGTGTCTGTTTTCCAAAGTATTGGAAAGATCTGATGGCTTTTCTAACTTCCTTTTGATATCATTATAGTTTTAATATCACCATAGACATTACCACTATTCTTTTGCAGTCTTATTGCTTACTTTTCTTTGTCTTTGCCTAAAACAACCTGTCTCAACCTTCCTCTTAGCCCTTTCTCATCCTCCCCTCAGCCTATATTCCCAGACACCTCCTTTTCACTCTTAAACCCCTTTTCTGTTCTCTGTCTGTTTTCTCAATCCATTTTCTTCCCCTTATCCCCCCTGTCACATACCTCTTCATCCTATCACATGTCCACTCACAACCACTCTCAGGTCCAATTCCTTTTTTAAACTCACCCTCCTCAGCATCCAATCCCCTTAATCTGCCTGCTCCCCTAGTACGTGTCCTCTCACTACCAGACTCCCAATTCTCTATTCCCTCGTCGCTCACCCTTCTCCCCTGACTCATCACCCTCCTCAGGGAAGGGATGATGTCCAAGGAGAATGAATGACTAAGTTCCTCATATGTATCCTGTAATCCACTATCCCCTTGCCCCTCTCCCCTTTCACTCACCACCTTCCTCGGGACGTCGTCAGGCACGTTCCTCTTGTGTGGGCACACAGCGTAGGCAGAGGAGTGGCTGAAGATGACTGGCGCTTTGGACAGGTCTAGAACCTGGTTCATCACTTTCTCTGACACGTGGGCCAAGTCAATCCACATCCCAATGCGGTTCATCTCAAATATCAGTTGCTGTCGGGTGAAAAACAATTATGAATGTTTCTGCCAGGACTGGGGGAAATGACCCTCTTACTGTGTCACCCTACTGGTGTTATAGAGACAATTATATGTGATTAATTCAGCCTATCAAACCTAATGGTATGGTTTGTAGCTTGGATAGTTTGTCAAGAGAATGTACATGTTTTCATCCAGTGTGTTTTATACAGGTGATAAAATACTGCTATAACATAAATGAAGGCAAGCTGTAGATGAAAATAAGTTTTTGAGGGTAACCCAATAGTTTCTGAGGAAATGCCCATTTGATTAAAGCATTTACTTGGAATACCTATGTTTATGACAGGCATTTACATCTGATTTCCAAGTAAACTCAAAAGCAGAAGTATTACAAGCCGCACCAAATAGTATAGTAGATTTGACCTATGATATAAGTGGGTATTTCAAAGGTGTGTGTGTGTGTGTGTGTGTGATTCAGTTTGATAGACAAACCTTTCCAAACTCAGAAAGTCCATTGTGCTGCGATGACTTGGCTCCCGAATCCACTAGCCAATTATCTGCCCTGAGGGGAAAACACACACAACCACAGTAAAACACCAGGCCCGCAACTGGAAGTGATCTTTCTCTTCCACTTTCCTATATCCTGCTAGTATGATATGAATCAGTGAGTGGCTGAGGGATTCTCTAGGCTCTGTCGTAGTCCAGGGCCATGGTTTGATTAGCAAGCCCATCTGTTTAGACCACTCTCTCAGAATATGATACCTCTGAAACAGGTGGCGACAGGAATCCCCTATTTTCCCCATCACAGAATTCAGTGAAATACAGTCTTTTTTTGTCTATTAATAAGCGGTTTCAGCTGTTACCTGTTGTGTCTCATTCATTTATATTCTTGTAATTTCTATCTTAGCTGTATGTGCTCTTTGAGAGAGCATCATATGGTGTGTAAAGCGTTGATATACTTAGGAATCTCAACTATAAAGTGCTACAAAAAAAATGTTGAGCACCTTGTCACTTATTAAGTATAATCTGTGGCACCTAGTCCCCAGACCAGGGTGGCCCTGTCGTCAGCAGGGTAGCAGAGCCTACTCACCATGGTGTGTTGCAGCTGTGGGTAAGGGTGAGGTAGCGGACCCCCGAGTGGTACTTGGTGCGCAGGGTGCCCAGGCTGCTGTCCAAAGAGTGTCCTCCTTCCACCCCGATCTGTCTGGCCGTCCTGTTCTGACTAAAGGCATCCATGATATCTGTGGTAAAATAAATGATTGATAATACAGGTGGGAAGTGAATACAACTTTGTTATCTATGGTGTTTCACAGTGGAGTATTCTAAAGGGATTTCACTCTCATAACCAAATGTATGTCTCCATTCAATCCGTATTGCGGAAGTTCAGCTCTACAGTGTGATTGAATTTCAGCGGAGACTGCATTCACGGTAAACGCTGCATATGTTTGGCTCAATCGGAAATTACCTTAAAATGTATATTGCGGAATCTATAACACTTCTGCTTTAGATATTGAATAGAGCCCTTACTGTATAACTTTTGATCACCTTTTTTGTCACCTTTGCTGCTGGTAGCAAACATGAAGGCTTCTGGGTATTTCATACACATTCTGTGGATGACGTCAATCTGCTGAAGAATTTGTCTGGCGGCATCTTTGTACTGAGTCTCACATGGTACATATGCTGCCCAGAACTGCAAGAGTACAATAAACATTTGATCAGTTTATTATTATTGTTATCATGTAATACAGAGTTCCCCAACTGGCAGTTTTATTTGTCCACCCCAAGTTTTCTGAGCAAATTTTTTTTAAATTGTTGGACATGAAAAACTGTAAAAGTACCATGAAATCAGCTCCAAGTGATTTTAATCTGGGAAATCTGTTCCCAAGTATTCCCACGCATAATAGAGAGAGGCATGTGATCATATACAGATGTAAGCAAGGTTTGAAATTATTATGTTTTAGTCAAATATTGTGTATTATATCTGGGCTTCTTGCAGTCAATTTGCAGTCTACAAATGATTTGTAATTATGTTCCGGACCCCCAACCATCTGCTCAAGAAAATAAATAGTCCCGCGGCTGAATCTAGTTGATGATCCCTGATGTAATACATGTACTATTATCAACCAACCTCACATATACCTTTTTGTGAGTCCTTGTCGGTTTTGTGTGTGTATGTGTGCGTTCGTGCGTGTGTGCGTGGGTGCATGCGTGTGTGTACCTGTGCTGCCTGTCGTCCCTCCCTGATCTTGGGGATGTTTGTGTGTGTGTTGTTGAGGGTGTACAGATCCACTGTATTCAGCTGGTTGTTAAACTTCATCCTCATCTGCCAGGGCAGGTCATCTTTGGTGTTCACTGTGTTCCCTTCCTCTGTCCCCAAAGTGTCTCTTTGTGGGTCAGGCTCAAATACAGAGAGAGTTTATTATACCTACTCAGTTCCTCTGTCATTATCCCTTTGGTTGTAAAGTAAACACATGAAGTTAAGCATACTGGTTAATGTCTAACGTTCAGTACACCTCCCTCAAGTTTGAAATCCATATGCAAGACAACCCCAGTAATGATATAGATGTGGATTAACGTTGGACACTGCCCGATACCCAATGATGGCATGACCACTCAAATAAGAAATTATATTAAAACGTGTTATAAATATATGTACAGTTGAAGTCGGAAGTTTACATACACTTATGTTGGAGTCATTAAAACTCGTTTTTCAACCACTCCACAAATGTCTTGTTAACAAACTATGGTTTTGGCAAGTCGGTTAGGACATCTACTTTGTGCATGACACAAGTAATTTTTACAACAATTGTTTACAGACAGATTATTTCACTTATAATTCACTGTATCACAATTCCAGTGGGTCAGAAGTTTACATACACTAAGTTGACTGTGCCTTTAAACAGCTTGGAAAATTCCAGAAAATGATGTCATGACATTAGAAGCTTCTGATAGGCTAATTGACATAATTTGAGTCAATTGGAGGTGTACCTGTGGATGTATTTCAAGGCCTACCTTCAAACTCAGTGCCTCTTTGCTTGACATCATGGAAAAATCAAAAGAAATCAGTCAAGACCTCAGAAAAAAAATGTAGACCCCCAAAAGTCTGGTTCATCCTTGGGAGCAATTTCCAAATGCCTGAAGGTATCACGTTCATCTGTACAAACAATAGTACGCAAGTATAAACACCATGGGAACACACAGCCGTCATACTGCTCAGGAAGGAGACGCGTTCTGTCTCCTAGAGATGAACGTACTTTGGTGCGAAAAGTGCAAATCAATCCCAGAACAACAGCAAAGGACCTTGTGAAGATGCTGGAGGAAACAGGTACAAAAGTATCTATATCCACAGTAAAACCAGTCCTATATCGATATAACCTGAAAGGCTGCTCAGCAAGGAAGAAGCCACTGCTCCAAAACCACCATAAAAGAGCCAGACTACGGTTTGCAACTGCACATGGGGACGATAAAGATCATACTTTTTGGAGAAATGTCCTCTTGTCTGATGAAACAAAAATATAACTGTTTGGCCCTAATGACCATTGCTATGTTTGGAGGAAAAAGTGGGAGGCTTACAAGCCGAAGAACACCATCTCAACCATGAAGCACGGGGTGGCAGCATCATGTTATGGGGGTGCTTTGCTGCAGGAGGGACTGGTGCACTTCACAAAATAGATGGCATCATAAGGAAGGAACATTATTTGGATATATTGAAGGAACATCTCAAGACATCAGTCAGGAAGTTAAAGCTTGGTCGCAAATGGGTCTTCCAAATGGACAATGATCCCAAGCACACTTCCAAAGTTGTGGCAAAATGGCTTAAGGACAACAAAGTCAAGGTATTGGAGTGGCCATCACAAAGCCCTGACCTCAATCCTATGGAAGATCTGTGGGCAGAACTGAAAAAGCGTGTGTGAGCAAAGAGGCCTACAAACCTGACTCAGTTACACCAGCTCTGTCAGGAGGAATTGGCCAAAATTCACCCAACTTATTGTGGGAAGCTTGTGGAAGGCTACCTGAAACGTTTGACTGAAGTTAAACAATTTAAAGGCAATGCTACCAAATACTAATTTAGTGTATGTAAACTGCTGACCCACTGGGAATGTGATGAAAAAAATAAAAGCTGAAAGAAATAATTCTCTCTACTATTATTCTGACATTTCACATTCTTAAAATAAAGTGGTGATCCTAACTGACCTAAGACAGGGAATTTGTACTAGGATTAAATGTCAGGAATTGTGAAAAACTGAGTTTAAATGTATTTGGCTAAGGTGTATGTAAACTTCCGACTTCAACTGTAGATAGCACCTCATCATCAATATGTGCTGAGGGTCGGAGTCTATCAGGGGTCAGGGGAAGTTTAATCAGATCTATCTAAAGGATTAACCTTTTCCTCTACTCGGATTGGAGTCACTGTTATATGCCTAAAAATATAAATACATCTATATTTGAATACTTGCATATGCCAGGTGTGATAGAACAATTACATATTTACCTGATTTGTTTGATATTAATAGTTAATTTAATAGATTATATACTCATAGATTATATACTCAACTAATAGTACGACATTTATGTTCTATTAAATGTCTGTGTGAACTGAGATGAACCTAAAAACCTACAGCTGGCATTCCATAGATAAGATGTGTTGGGTGTAACTGAGATAAAGAGAGCCTGGAGGAATAGAACAAACCCCTTATTGTGTCTAATCATTCTTACATCTGAGAAACAACACCAGAGGCAGATGGCAACAGGATGAACCCAAAGTGGCTTAAGGTGTCCCCCAATCTATATGGGAGGGGTGGAACCAGTCATGATTAAGCATCTTTAGTGTCAACTATATAAAAACCCCATGCGAGGGCATCTGGCTTGGTGAAGTTCAAATTATAATGTGGAATGTTTTGATAAAATGTTTGATAAATGAGGTAAACCGGTATGCACTGGGTTACTATTGTAAAGTGTTATTGTGAGTGTTTTGTTGGATTTTTTTGGGACCGTGTTACATAGTTAGATAGGAGACATGGGTACTCAGTAGGTTGTTTTGCACATTTGGATAGACGTAAGATAATCTATACCATAGTAATCGCAGTAGGCGATATCCCAGTGTGGATACAACACCCCGTTGTGGGACCACTAATTAGACAATATTTTGATAATGGTATGTTATTCCCTGTTCATATAGACAGGGTTTAAAATTTAAATAACAGCGCTAACCGGTTTTTCCTCTTCCTCTAAACGGGAGTCACTACCTGGATTTGTCCAACAGGATATGCTCATTTTAGTTTCTACAGATGGTGCTATGGAGATGGAAATGGTTATTTCTACCATGCTGACCAATTGGAGTAGTATTAACATGATGAGTTGTTTCATACTGATGAAAAATGTACTCTGATTTAGATTGCTGAGAATTTCTTAAAGATGTCTTTTTAAACCTTGGAATCTTTCTTTTAAATTGAGAGAAATCTCAAAATGGGAGAATGTGATAGAACAATTACATATTTACCTGATTTGTTTGATATTAATAGTTAATTTAATAGATGATATACTAATAGATGATATACTTAATTAACTAATATTACAACATTTATGTTCTATTAAATGTCTGTGTGAACTGAGATTAACCTAAAAACCTACAGCTGGCATTCCATAGATAAGATGTGTTGGGTGTAACTGAGATAAAGAGAGCCTGGAGGAATATAACAAAACCCTTATTGTGTCTAATCATTCTTGCATCTGAGAAACAACACCAGAGGCAGATGGCAACAGGATGAACCCAAAACTGCATTGTCTGTAAAGGTTAGGCTACTGGGCCCAAAGGTCTGTGACTGTTGGGTTGACCAGTCTCATTATTGCAGTAATTAATCGATATTAAATAAAGATATTAACTAAAGATGATTGTTTGAAGAAATGACAAAGTCTTTCTCAGTATGAATTTCTACGACACAAGGCAACAGGTACAGTAGCCTAGCGGTTAAGAGTGTTGGGCCAGTAACTGAAAGGTTGCTGGTTTGAATCCCTGAGCCAACTACGTGAAAATTCGGTCAATATGCACTTTAGCAAGGCACTTAACCCTAATTGGTCTAGATAAGGGCATCTGCTAAATTACAAAATAAATACAAAATAAACATAGGTAAAAATATAAATGTGATTGGCTCAGTGTTCTGTCACTCATGGGGACTCTATGTCACTGCCAAACCTAAGGGTAGAGCTCGAAAATTCAAGCCCCTTGGGTGCTGCCATAGAGTTACATTAGAATTGCCCATCCAAGAAGGCTCAAGGTCATTGGCCACAGATACAATTACGTCAAATCACGTTATATGTACAGTAGCTTTGATTGGACTGATTATGTCATCATCATACTTTCTAAATCTTAGCTAGCAGTCATCATGAATCAAGTCAACAATCTACTGGCAAATCCTTTTCAATCCTTGTCATTATGAAGAGAAATAATGTAGATAAATTATAGATTAAACATATCGGTGCTCATCGGCCATTGGACAAACATTACACAACAAGTTGGAAATCGCTAATTCAACAATTAGTGGTTTGGAAGGAATCAGTGACGAACTGCAAGCATTGCAAAGCAATCACTAGCCTGCTATTCAGTGGAATATGTGTGTGGTCCCAATTCTGGGTTTAATGGCTTTTCCAAGCTTAAAATTATAAACATTCAGCATTGGCCATGCTGTCAATCCAGCATGATTTCTGCCGCACTCAAAACAAACTGTTAACTCAGAACTGGGAAATCTGACTTCAGTGAGTTCAAGACAACTGCGAAGTTGGTAAAAAAACGAGCTCTGACTGGGAAAATACATTTTAACGGTCATCCAACTCGGAATTGTAAGTCGGGAACTCGGGCTTCTTTCTAGAGCTACGACCTGAAGATCACTGACGTAATCATGATTGGACCGTGTTTTTTCTCAGTTCCCATTTATCTTGAAAGCAGCATAAATCCAGAGAATGACAGATTTTGATGACAAAATTTGCCCACAAAGGACTGCCGCACCACCTTCCTGTTCAAGTGAGGACAGCACAACAAGAGTCCAAAAATGTCTTGTACGCTGCTGCATAAATGATGTAATATGCCAGGGAAGATATGTATACTGTAGCTAAGAAAGTAATACTAAGTATATGTTGTGCAGTAAGCTGTTAGTAGCCCATGTGACTCACCCTAATAATTTGGCCTATTTTCCCCTCTTAATTTTGCCTACTGTTCTGACTTGATGGTGCACATGTAGCCTATAACTTGTTTTAGAGAAATGTAATCATTGAAATATTGTAAGAGCTTCCATTGTCTGCTTATATGCCCCCTTTATTTATCCTACGGTTCTGACTTGGTGTACAGGGAGAATACTCTAAGAACGGCCCATGTTCTGAATTCTGTTGCCTTACATTTTCAAAAGTGCTGAACAAATAGTTATGTAGACTACGTCTGTCCTAGCTCACTCATTAATGTTTTAATCGAAATTACTGATGACCTCTTATACACTTGT
Organism: Salvelinus fontinalis; assembly: GCF_029448725.1. Lineage (NCBI taxonomy): Eukaryota > Metazoa > Chordata > Actinopteri > Salmoniformes > Salmonidae > Salvelinus > Salvelinus fontinalis. Next base: position 16,304,816 of record NC_074699.1, read on the forward strand.
CTTCCTCTTATGCCATAGTTTGTACATCTCAATTGTCAGTAGAAACCACATTTGTTTAAGCAAGTCAGCCATATCAGCTATGTTTTTTTAAAAGGCTGAATGAACTGTTTCGCTGCCAGACAACGCTCCGCTGATATCCAGGTGTAGCAGTGGTAATGTGTTGGGACTGCTGTTGGGACTCTGCTGTTGGGGCAGCTTTATGTAGCCCCTAACAGTTTGTGGTCAAACTTTGTCACCGTTAAAGTGCAATTAATGTACTGTTTAGTGTTGTGTTGTGTAGTGGCTTTGCTGGCCTGCATCCCCCAACATGTTTTTTTGTTTGCCTCACCAAGATTTACACTATAGCTGACTATATGACTATAGCTGTAGGATCTTCATTTAACCACCCTGTTGTTGCAGGAAATGTCCAGCACAGCAGGAAATTCAAACTTCTACTGTATTCAAGGTTTAAAAAGGCTTATAAAGTTTTTAATTTCCACTTAAAAATGTCAGACTTGATTTGTCCTTACTAAAACTTTATCAACCCCTACAAAAATGTCCATAAATTATAGTCCATACAATAATTCACATTTCCTGTTGCTGCAGGATTATTTTCCTACTGTGAGAAACTGGTCACATTAAGATCCTTTATCTGTACCTTATAGCAAGTCCCTTGTGGATCCTTGGCTGTGTAAGTGCCCATCTAGACCACCCGTGTTCACAGATGATTGTGGCCCGTGTTGAGCAGAGTGGTCTGTGTACGTCCATGTTTCTGGAGCCCCACTCTGAATTAAGGCATAATGAACGGTTGACTCAGCTAATCCAGGCTTTTCCGTGGTATTTTCGAGACCTTTTCTCTCATCCTCTCACTGTTCTACATTGTTAGGCCTATATGGGATCTGGAAGATTGGGGGTTCAGGTCAGGAACATTCAGACATGTTGAGTTTACACCTGGAAACTTTTGCTGCTAAATAGCACATGATACATTACAGGTATTACTAATAATCCTAAATGGTAAGCCTTAGACAAGTAAGCCTTATCCAAGCCAGAACGACACATAGGGGCAGGAGCAAGAACACCCCATGGACATGACACTAGTCGGTCGCAGGACCTCAACCCCAATCCATTTCCTTAATGCAGAGTGCCAAGCAGAGAGGCATGAGGCTCAATCCCTGGTATGACTCGACCAGAGATGGAACCCCCAATCTTCCAATCTCAGTGCAGACACTAAACACAAGGCCACGGTGTTGGTTTATTCATTTATGACTGAATTAATCGTTTTATGGGTACCATTAGCTTATCTTCCTGACTATTGTGAGGACCATCCCATAGCTTCAATACCATACAACACTCATTTCCATGGCCTCCAACTGCTATTAAATGTTAGTAAAATGCTAGTAAAACTAAGTGCATGCTCTTCAACCGATTGCTGCCCGCACCCTCCCGCCCGACTAGCATCACTACTCTGGACGGTTCTGACCTAGAATATGTGGACAACTACAAATACCTAGGCGTCTGGTTAGACTGTAAACTCTCCTTCCAGACTCACATTAAGCATCTCCAATCCAAAATTAAATCTAGAATCGGCTTCCTATTTTGCAACAAAGCATCCTTCACTCATGCTGCCAAACATACCCTCGTAAAACTGACTATCCTACCAATCCTTGACTTCGGAGATGTCATTTACAAAATATCCCCAAACACTCTACTCAGCAAACTGGATGTAGTCTATCACAGTGCCATCCGTTTTGTCACCAAAGCCCCATATACTACCCACCACTGCGACCTGTATGCTCTCGTTGGCTGGCCCTCACTACATATTCGTCGCCAAACCCACTGGCTCCAGGTCATCTATAAGTCTTTGCTAGATAAAGCCCCGCCTTATCTCAGCTCACTGGTCACCACAGCAACACCCACCCGTAGTACACGCTCCAGCAGGTATATTTCACTGGTCATACCCAAAGCCAACACTTTCTTTGGGCGCCTTTCCTTCCAGTTCTCTACTGCCAATGACTGGAATGAATTGCAAAAATCACTGAAGCTGCACATACAGGCTACAAACGTATAACATAGACAATTACCCACATCACATGAAAGCCTATGGCTACCCTAAATATGGCTCCCAATCAGAGACAACAGAAATCAGCTGTCTCTAATTGGGAACTCATTCAGGCAACCATAGACTCTCCTAGACAACTAAACCAACATAGACAACGCTAGACACATGCACTCAACACAATCCCATACACTACACCCAACACCCCCTTTACCATATAATCACCCAAAACCAACAAAACACAAACATTCCCCATGTCACACACTGACCTAACTAAAATAATAAAGAAAAACAAAGAATACTAAGGCCAGGGCGTGACAGTAAGTGTCCGTAAGACACAGACACTTTTTTTTGTTTTGGGGGGTAGGCCTCTGTTTTGCAGGATATTGTAAAGAGAGAGAGAGCCTTGAGCGCAGCCGCATAGCCATTTATGAACACACACCCCACCCCTTTTTCTTTGTTTTGAAACACACCCACATCCACTACCGCACACGCATGCACACACGCGCGCACATGGCTTTTTCCGCAAGTTTTTTTCTCCGGGGGCATGCTTGGTGATAGATGGAAAGGACATATTCCTATCGTTAAAAGGTGAGATACAATTTTAAAACCATTTATTTAATTCAAAATATTTAGTACATACAGTTTATAGCCGTTCATAATTAATGTCTTTTACTATGCCTTTCTTATCAAAGCTCCGTAAGTTTTCCCTCCATGGCTAGATAATCCGTCCGGCATGTAAATCCTGGGTATGCCCACAGCATTAATGAATAAGATGGGTAGAAAATGAATCTGTTTAAGTCATAAGTAAAGGCCTTTCATAAAGAGGCTGTCATGATTGACTGTGGCCCATATTTAACACGTATTGCTTTTTACCTAAGTTTTTTGTTGTACATTGAATATCCAATAGCAGATTTGTGTAGCATGCATCTCCACTATATCTGTCATGTTACTGTGGTCTTTTAAAAGTCAATAAACATGTGTGTAAAATGTACACTTTTGTTTCACTGTTGATTTGTTTAAGCCCACCTAGAAACACCTGATTTATCCCACAGCATTAATGAATAAGATGTGTAGAAAATGATACTGTTTAAGTCATAAGTAAAGGCCTTTCCTAAAGAGGCTGTCATGATTGACTGTGGCCCATATTTAACACGTATTGCTTGTTACAAAAGACCACTGTTGTACAGTGAATATCCATTTATCCCTGTTACACCTTTATGTGTTGGCTCTCTATGTCGGTACATAGTGTGAAATGCGGTTTCACTAAAGTTATTATACTCTAAACCTAAACCTGAAATGACCTTTAGGATCTTTCTTTGGGGTTCTAATCTCCCCGGTGTACATGCACCGAACAACCATAGGCTGGAGCCACCTGGAAGCTCGGTGCATGTACATATAAAGACAACTAAATAGGAAACTCAACAGTGTGTTAGGCCTAGAAACATTATTTAGATGGCTGTTTTACTGTTGTTGAAAGCTTGAAATGTACATAATGCGAAGGGACCTTGTTTCTAACACACACACACACACACACACACACACACACACACACACACACACACACACACCCACGAGCGCACATATAATCCGTCGGGCCTTTAGGTTCTGGCTATGTCTCAAGGACAGCCGCGGCCAGCGCTGTAATTGTTCACGATTTTGGAAAAGACTGTCCAGCTTATTCATAAGTGTTATGAAAATTGGATAATCCACCCATTTAAAACTAAACACAGGAATAAAAAAGTTTACATCTTTGCATGCTGTGGAAGATACAGGAGAATTGACAGACTTTAGCACCATCATAAAGTTCACAGGCTAAAATTGTCACTTTGGCGTCAGGGCTATAGGCCATTGAAGCGATTCTTAGGGCCTTCAAATCACTGCGGTCGCAGACCTGTTCTTCCAACGCATATCCGGGCACATTTGTACCACTCAGGGCCTGTTCAATTTTACAGAGCGCCAGCCTAATCTTTAGCCATTCTCTCATCCGCAGAGCAGGAGAAAAACTCCCAGGTTTTGCCTGATAAAGGGGTTCTGGGCCACTGTCTGTGAATATCTTTACTGTAGAATCCTCCGGCTGGAATATGTATGACACATGTCCCTCACTCGTACCCAAAAATCCTTTAAAACATTCTGGAGCTTCACACAGAACTTCCTCAATGCTTTGGTCACTGGGTTCATGACAAGACGCGCATAACATGCCAAAAATTGGCATAGGTGTCATTTTTGTTTAATATTCCGGGGGTTATCATGTACAGTCTTACACATGTATTGTTCTGGGGCTTTATAAGGCGTCTGCAAAGCCCAATACCCCAGGACATTCGTGTTTCATAGACAACAACCCGGAGGGCAATAAAATAGGCCTTACTCTTTGAAATGCTTACTCTTTGAAATGTCCCCCCACCCCGTTCAACCTGGACACTAGACATCAAACATCATGACAACTTCAAAAACATCATCAAACTCTTTTCACACTCTAAGCCGTGAGAACCAGGAACAGGATGCCCAAACACACGGTTACTTCCCCCCCCCCGCCCCACCAGGATGTCCTGACCGGAAGCCCAAATATGGGCATGCACACGTCAGCAGGACATAGGGTCATAAATCAACATTTTGACGTGTGACATCTACTTTATTCTCTCTGACCTTTAACCATGTTTTGAGGCTATACAGTGTTTGTTTACAATTACATTGTTCACAATCATTGGAATAAATCAAGCTTGTATTTTGGGTTCTGATGGAGTAGGACAGTTGAACTAAGCTCATGAGACATTTATAAAGTTATATTCCTTAAGCATCAATGAGTATATCATTAATTTATAAGTCCAAAAATGGATGTATCAACTAAGGATTCCAGCTTTTTTACGACCCAGACCAACAGGCTCAGAGACAGTTTTTATGTACAGGCAGTGCGGATCACTTTACTCAGCCCCAACTTCATCTGTACAAAAGAAAATGATCTCTATACAAATGGTAATTCCCATAGCTACAGTACCTACCATACATTTCCCCCTGGGAAATCCCCCTCCATCCAGACAACGTTAAACGGTTTCTACAGCTACAGCTACACCCACTCAGCTTTCCTCCAATGAGTTCCTCTTACAGTTCCTGTTGTATCTTACTGCTTCGCTATTTAAGGTCTGTAGCAAGCCAGATCATCTCATACTTCCTCACAGATAGTCAGTCAGACAAACAGACAGAGAGACAGGCACAGGCAGACCAAAAGGTAGACCGTCAGTTAAGTAGACAAGCAGTCAGACAGGCAGGCAGACAGACAGACATGGCCAGGCTGGACGTGACAGAGACCTTCCATCACATCTCATTCCCTGGGCACATTCACACCCAGGACTCCCTGAACTATGCCCGCCACTTCAAGTTCCAGGACAGGGACACCGTCATCGCCACCTACCCCAAATCAGGTAAGGACGGGACAGCTCTGTCACACCTCTGCTCTGTGTCACAACACATTAGACATGCTGCAACACTAGCCAACTATAGTACTTCTCCCTCTTTCACACACTTTGCAGTTGAAGAAAACGGTCAGGGCTTTAATAACTGTACATGTACAGACTACAGTAGGTTATTGTATTGTCACGGTTGGTTTTACTTGTCATTAATGAATTGTTTTCAACATCCACTTCTCTCAGACCACCTGTCTTTATGGAAGTAGTGGTTTAGGGAGGGATTCAATGAAGACAGAGGTATTAGATGTACAGTTCTCTCTTATCTCTCTCTCTCTTTAACTCTCTTCTTTCTTTCCCTCTGTGATCTCTGGTTAAAGGGACTACCTGGATGCAGGAGATTGTCACTCTTGTGAAAAACAGAGGGGACCCACAACTCTCCAAAACTGTTCCCAACTGGGCCCGAGCCCCCTGGCTGGAACAGTATTACAGTGCAAAGTTGCTGGAGGCCACCCAAGGGCCCCGAATCATCACCACTCACCTGCCCTACAACCTGCTGGCTTCTGCACTCCAGGGCTCCAAAGCTAAGGTAGGATGTGGTTATGTTGAAGAGACTATTCTCAATGCTGTGAGACATTTCCTTTTTTTCTAAATCAACTCTATGGAAATAATATATTGATAGCAAGTGACACTATCTCTACCCTGTCTCTTAGGTCATCTATGTAACCAGAAACCCCAAAGATGTTGTTGTGTCATATTACCACTTCCATAAAATGGCCAAATTCCTCCCAGAACCCAACTCATTTGATGAGTTTCTGGATAGTTTTCTGGAGGGATCAGGTGAGTTGACACTAATGATTTGTACCTCAAGCAATTCTGGGATGTAATCCTCCTGTTAACAGTCAGATCTTTGCTTTATCTTGGCCAGGTCGCAATTGTAAATGAGAACGTGTTCTCAATTTGCCTACCTGGTTAAATAAAGGTGAAATAAAATCTAATCCAACGTTTACCCTTTTTACAGTGAGTTATGGGTCGTGGTTCGATCATGTGAAAGGCTGGACGAGACAAGCAGAAGTCTTGGCAAATGTTCTTTATATCTCTTATGAGGAGATGTGGCTGGTAGGAGAACTCTTGTCTATCACTGTCTGCTATTTATTGTAGTTGTCATAAATTGCAAACACCCCATTACATTCTCTCTTCCTCATGGCAGTTGTGTCACCCCTAACCATATTGTAGACATGTCCATTTATGGGCATCAAAACACAACACTTGTATCACAGCAGTTCTATTACAGTCTCATGAGTCTCTGAGGTTGTGTCAACTACAGAAATAGGCTATCCTTCAGACATGAAAATATTAGTCATAGATTATAAATAGACCTTTGTGAGATGCTATTTTAAGTGACATTATGATTTATTCTTGGCGAACAGGTGCACATAAAATACCACATGAACATTGTTTTAGGAAAAATAATTGCTTGCATTACAGATATTCACTGTATCTGACCTAATGAGTGTTTGATCTCTTAGTATGCCACAAATGTTGTTGATAGACTAGACATAGAAGATCAATTCAGCCTCTTGTGAAAACAACCCTCTTTGTCCGTATCTATAATAAGAGCATTGACTTTTCTCAGGACCTGCGAGGCTCGATGGAGAAGATCAGCACTTTCCTGCAGTGCCCCCTAGTGGGCGAGGAGTTAACCAGCTCCATGAGACACTGCAGCTTTAGCAGCATGAGAGACAACGCCATGGTGAACTACACCCTAGTCCCACAGGAGATCATGGACCACAGCAAAGGCAAATTCATGCGGAAAGGTGAGGCTCCATTGCTCAACAGGAGTACAATCCTGACTAGAGATATGTGTCAGTCAGTGCCAGAAGGATAGAACAGTACCGCAGGCCTCCCCTGCACTCACAGTGCTGTGAAGAGAGATGGGCCATAATAATGAAGACCTTGTTCTGTTTGCAGGTAAAATTGGTGACTGGAGAAACACTTTCACAGAGGACCAGATTTGTCTTTTCGACACCGTCTACTGCTACCAGATGCAAGACTGTCCTCAGACCTTTTTGTGGGAGTGTCCTGAGGGGGAGGAGGAGTAGGAGGAGTAGGAGGACAGGCCTCTGGGGATCAGGGGAGGGCCCTTATCCTCCATGCCGCCGGAGATTGATGGATACGGTTCATACAAGTCCTGGGATTCTCCCACGGATGTTCTCCGTGTTTTTGTGAATGTAAATGTAATGTACATAAGCTAATATAGTAAAATAATATAATAAAACTGATACGCTAATATAAACAAATATTGTGTGTGACCTATTTGTTGTTGTAGTTAGGTTTTTCCACCTCTAAAGAAATCTAAATGTTACAGTTAACTGAATGAGAGTGAAGTTTCTCCTGCATCTTGGCTTGTGCTGCAATAGCTAGATGAATAAACCATGTCTCCTCCCTAGCTAGCGCTGTCAGCCGGTCCCTCTCATTAGCCTGCTGATGGGATCCGAGAGGGACACATTTAACTCCCTGACATTGACACATTGGAAATCCTCCCAGTGTGTGGCAGTGCATCAAGCAGAAGGGCTCATATATTAACTCCAGAAAGGCTGATGTGTACATAAAAAGCTGTTACGTCAGTCACATAGCTTGACTCCGAACAACCTGGATTTCCCATATACGTTTCCCATATACGTCTTGTACTTCCATCAGTACGGTTGTTGGAAAACGATGTGACAGATGCTAACAAATAGGCGGATATCATCGTTAGGCCTACCTAATCCCAGATTCTATTGGGCTGCTCATCTAAAATAATGTGAAGGATGGTGAGTTGTGTATTGAAAGCATTTGTGACAGTAAGGATCCATCCACCAGAGACTGTGGTCATGTGACTTTATCATAGTGCTCCGGTTGTCTCATTGATGCTGCTAAAATATACAACCACATACAGTATGTCCACCTAATGCGTGTCATGTTATTCAGTCTGGGTTGGTTGTTGAAGTTGTCTTTGCGGGGCTTGTGTGTCATGGGTCTTGTGTTCAGCTGTCAGTGACGTCAGGGTTCACCACTGGATTCCATTACAAAGTGGTGTGCCAGAGCTATTTCTGGGGGTCAGCATGAACTCTGTCCCTGTGTGACATATATTCAACCTCTCTTTCGTATCGTCTGAGATCCCCAAAGATTGGAAAGCTGCCGCGGTCATCCCCCTCTTCAAAGGGGGAGACACTCTAGACCCAAACTGTTATAGACCTATATCCATCCTGCCCTGCCATTCTAAAATCTTCTAAGGCCAAGTTAATAAACAGATCACCGACCATTCCAAATCCCACCGTACGTTCTCCACTATGCAATCTGGTTTCCGAGCTGGTCATGGGAGCACCTCAGCCACGCTCAAGGTCCTAAACAATATCATAACCGCCATCGATAAAAGACAGTACTGTGCAGCTGTCTTCATCGACCTGGCTAAGGCTTTCGACTCTGTCAATCACTGCATTCTAATCGACAGAATCAATAGCCTTTGCTTCTCAAATGACTGCCTCGCCTGGTTCACCAACTACTTCTCAGACAGAGTTCAGTGTGTCAAATCGGAGGGCCTGTTGTCCGGACCTCTGGCAGTCTCTATGGGGGTGCCACAGGGTTCAATTCCCGGGCCGACTCTTTTCTCTGTATACATCAAGGATGTCGCTCTTGCTGCTGGTGATTCTCTGATCCACCTCTACGTAGACGACACCATTCTGTATACATCTGGCCCTTCTTTGGACACTGTGCTAACACACCTCCAATCGAGCTTCAAAGCCATACAGCACTCCTTCCGTGGCCTCCAACTGCTTTTAAATGCTAGTAAAACTAAGTGCATGCTATTCAACTGATTGTGGCCACACCCTCCCGTCCAACTAGCATCACTACTCTGGACGGTTCTAATTTATAATATGTGGACAACTACAAATACCTAGGTGTCTGGTTAGACTGTAAACTCTCCTTCCAGACTCACATTAAGCATCTCGAATCCAAAATTAAATCTAGATTCGCCTTCCTATTTCGCAACAAAGCCTCCTTCACTCATGCATACCCTCGTAAAACTTGTAAAACGACTTCATGTCGTTCAGCCACAGAGACAGAGGCCATGCAACAGAATGAGTTTCCTCTGCAATGGAGTGTGAGTGACGGTGTTGGGTACCGCGTGTGTCACAGCAGCTCCTTACTCCATAGTCCTGTCTCAATGCTGATGACCAGGAGAAAGACACACACACACACACACACACACAGTGTCTCGGACCGGCACACCCTGGTTGTAATGGGCCAGCTGTTTAGAGCCTGGCCTGAGGCAGTTATGAGCGTTTCATTCCTGAGTGGAGGGGATGTCTTGGAAGAGCCACTGAGACAGTCAGGCTTCCTGTGCCATCTGGGACAGACGCCTGCCTGTCTGCATCCCTGTCTGTTTGTCTGTCTGTTTGTCCAAATGATTATCATCATCATCACCCGGTTCTCACACACCAGAGCTTTTAACCAGAGAAACATGTTTAAATAAAATGACTATGCACATTTTTAAGGCTTTCTGTGAGGACCTCAATATGAAAAATATATAATTTACAATTGGGTAAAAACAGACTAGCGTGAGATTTGGGATGCTCTAGGGTAGTAATATGAATCGGCTGTTTCCAATTCCGAATCAAGTTCCTGTAAATTGCATCAATTTATTGAAAATGTTCCGTAAGAGGTAAGATGGGATGCCTGGAACGTTTAAAAATTGTGAATTAGGGGAAATATTCATTTGAATCTCTAAAATGTATCAGGAATAGTGGTTAAGGGGAGACCAGCAGAATAATGAGTATTTTGATCTTCCCTAAAAAAGTCAACCTCGTTGGCTGTGCTACTCACTTCAGCAAACAAAGGGACTAGAGGTAAGTGTCGCATGTAAGTTGCCTTTACCCTCTGTGCCCAATTACAACCTTATCTCATCCACTTCTCAGGAAGTTAAGCCTTGGCCTTTTTGTGCAATCAAACTCTGTCAGCCGGAACCTTGTTAATCGGGAATTCATTCCCAAATGACATCAAAGCCAATGAGAGTGAAGCAGATGAGGTTGTGCACAGTGGCTGCTGATCAGTTGAAACAGAACCACAGTGTTTCCCCTAAGAGATTCAGACCGTCAAAAAACATCATTTCATGCCTGATCTTTTCAGCCAATTGGCTTCAATATCGTATTTGAACTTGTTTTCCCTCTTTTCTTATTATGTCTCCTGAGTCAATAACTAATCATGTCCTTCATCTGAATGTAAAATGGATTCTCAAACATAATCAAGCGGCTGAAAGTCAGAAGGGAAAATCATTTGTGGATTCTGCTAATAATAGCTAAACAATGTGCTTATCCTTATTACATTATTCCGACAGGTACAGACAAAACTAATAGTGAATGCTTATCTTTATTACATTATTCCGACAGGTACAGACAAAACTAATAGTGAATGCTTATCCTTATTACATTATTCCGACAGGTACAGACAAAACTAATAGTGAATGCTTATCCTTATTACATTATTCCGATAGGTACAGACAAAACTAATAGTGAATGCTTATCTTTATTACATTATTCCGACAGGTACAGACAAAACTAATAGTGAATGCTTATCCTTATTACATTATTCCGACAGGTACAGACAAAACTAATAGTGAATGCTTATCCTTATTACATTATTCCGACAGGTACAGACAAAACTAATAGTGAATGCTTATCCTTATTACATTATTCCGACAGGTACAGACAAAACTAATAGTGAATGCTTGTTATTATTTGATGTGATTGATGGAATTTTCTTTGCTGCTTATCTTTCTTATCTATGTTTTGATCATGTAATGTTATATAACCTCATCTGCAAACTCAATGAGAATGGATGACAAAGGCAGCGAAACCACAGAAGGACAGATTAAATATGTCACACATAAACAGTGCTGCTGCAACACTGAATGGTAAATCTATTTAAATCCATTAACTTTCAGAGGAAGGTTTGCTCAGGCCTTATGCACATATAAGCAAATCAGATCATCTGCTTTTGGAGACAGTGATAACTCCCTGTCTCTATTAGTGACTTAATTCAATTATCCCCACCGTGTGTGTGATATAAAACGTTACATTCAACATGCTTCTGTGGATCTACAGTATCTCTGATATTGTTGCTTGATGAAAAGCTGTGAATGTTTCCTCTACAGGTTGGCAGATATTAGTTTCCCAGATACAGTGGAGGACATGAGACAAAGCCAAACAGTTGTTTATACAGTGTCCTCTCCACAACATCAGAGCGATTGAAAACAAATATTATTAATGGATTTTACTCTGAATGGCTGTTTGACTTTTATTTGTCAGTTCAGCAACATAAAAGGCTTTCCGATAAGGCTTCTTCTAAAGCCACATTCTACTCGTCTAATAATGGTATGATAACAGGCCCTATGGAAAATAAAATGTTTTTTATTCACATACACATTCTCAGAAACACACTTGCACACACGCACAAACACGAACACGCACACGCACGTATTAACACATGGGGATGCAGGTGAGAGGGAAACAGGAAGACAGGAAATTAAAGTCAGCCTCCCAATCAGACCTCAGAACACATTGTGATCACCCAATATCAACATAAAAGTACAAAGCGCCTCACGTTTCATAAACACGAGACAAATGTCTGGGGAATGAGCTGTGTGTGTGGGTGTGTGTGTGTGTATGTGTGTGTGTGTGTGTCTCTCTGTGTTGGACACATAGCCCCAGAAGTTGCGTACAAGTCTCACGTCTCTTCTAAAGGACACAGGTGAGACTATGAGAACAGAGAGAGAGACTGAGTGTCTTACGCACGTTTAAATGTTTCATTTACATCACTGATAATACACACCAGAGGGAGAACATTTCTTCAAAGATGTTGAAGGCAAGCAGTAGACTGCTAAAAGTTAACACTGACATCAGGTTTAGGGAACGGTAATTCAGTGGCCAATAATGGTTGCAATGGAAATAAGATGTGTGGGTGATTTTAGCGCAAATGTATGGTTTAACAATGGATTACCCTGTGTTAAATCGCTGGCCAATTGTGGTTGCAAAAGGCGTTGGAACAATATTTCCTCTTCACTTCAGTTTGCGCCTCAATTCATCATCTTTGGTTGTAGAGCGAGGTAGCAGCACATTCCTTTCCCTAAACACTGGACAGGATACATGTGTCCTAAGTGTATTTTTGTACATGGGGTTTGTTGTTATTAATGTTTTTACATAGCATGTTGACCACAGTGTAGGTTGGTGGGTGGAGCTATAGGAGAATGGGCTCATTGTATTGGCTGGAATGGTGTCAATGGAACAGAGTCAAACATGGTTCCCATATGTCTGATCGATTCGATACCATTCCATTTATTCCACTCAAGCCATTACAATGAGCCTGTCCTCCTATAGCTCCCCCCACAAGCCTCCGCTGGTTAAAAAGTAAGTCAAAGTAAGTTCAGGAGTAAAAATTTGCTTAACAAGTCACATAATACACTACATGAACAAAGGTATGTGGACACCTGCACGTGGAACATCTCATTCCAAAATCATGGGCATTAATACGGAGTTTGCTGCTATAACAGCCTCCACTCTTATGGGAAGGCATTCCACTAGAAGTTGAAACATTCCTGTGGGAATTTGCTTCTAGTCAGCCACAAGAGCATTAGTGAGGTCGGGCACTGATGTTATGTGATTAGGCCTGACTAGGCTGATTAGGTCGGGGCTCAGGTCTCTAGGTCGGGGCTCTGTTCTTCCAAACCGATCTTGACAAAGCATTTCTGTATGGACCTCGCTTTGTGCACGGGGCATTGTCATGCTGAAATAGGAAAGGGCCTTCCTTAAACTGTTGACACAAAGTTGGAAGCACATATTCGTATAGAATGCCATTGTATGCTGTAGCCAGGACCATGAAAAACAGCCCCAGACCACTATTCCCCCTCCTCCAAACTTTGCAGTTGGCACTATGCATTGGGGCAGGTAGTGTTCTCCTGGCATCCGCCAAACTCAGATTATTAGGCTGCTCGGCCATTGAAACCCATTTCATGATGCTCCTGTCAAACAGTTATTGTGCTGAAGTTGCTTCCAGAGGCAGTTTGGAACTCAGGAGTGAGTGTTGCAACCGAGGACAGACTATTTTTTACACGCTACGTGCTTCAGCATTCAGTGGTCCCGTTCTGTGAGCTTGTGTGGCCTACATCTTTGCGGCTGAGCCATTGTTACTCCTTGACGTTTCCACTTCACAATAACAGCACTTACAGTTGACTGGGGAAGCTCTAGCAGGGCAGATATTTGACTTGTTGGAAAGGTGGCATCCTATGACGGTGCCACGTTGAAAGTCACTGAGCTCTTCAGTAAGGCCATTCTTCTGCCAATGTTTGTCTATGGAGATTGCAGCATTGACATGTGCTCGATTTTATACACCTGTCAGCTACGGGTGTGGCAAAATTAGCCAAATACACTCATTTGAAGGGGTGTCCACATACTTCTATATATATACTGTAGTGTAATTTGCATGGACTCACTGTGCAATAATAGTGTTTAACATGATTTTTTAATGAATACCTCATCTCTGTGTCCCCCACACAGACAAATGATCTGTTATCTCTGTCGAGCAGTGAATTTCAAACACAGATTCAATCACAAAAACAGGGAGGTTTTCCAACGTCTCACAAAGAAGGGCACTTATAAAAATGTAAATTAAAACTTAAACTGCAAAAAATGTGGCAAAGAAATTAACTTCATGTCCTGAATACAAAGCATTATGTTTGGGGCAAATCCAGCACACAACTTAGTACCACTCTTCATATTTTCAAGCATGGTGGTGGCTGCATCATGTTATGGGTATGCTTGTCATCGAAGGACTAGGGATTTTTTTAGGATGAAAAGAAAAGTAATAGACATGACAATAACCTAAAACACAAGGCCAAATATAGACTGTAGTTGCTTACCAAGACGGCATTGAATGTTCCTGAGTGGCCTAGTCACAGTTTTGACATAAATCGGTTTGAAACTCTATGCCAAGAATTGAAAATGGCTGTCTAGCAATGATCAACAACCAACTTGACAGAGGTTGAATAATTTTTTAAGAATAATGTGCAAATGTTGCACAGTCCAGGTGTGCAAAGCTCTTAGACTAACAGCTCTAATCGCTGCCAAAGGTGATTCTAACATTTATTGACTCAGAATACTATGTAAATGAAATATTTCTGTACTTAATTTCTAAAAACATGCGTTCACTTTGTCATTATGGGGTTTTGTGTGTAGATGGGGGAGAATTATAATTTTTGTAATTCATTTGGGGACAAAATGTGCTACAAGTCAAGGTGTATGAATACTTTCTGAAGGCACTGTATATACACTTGGTGAACTATTCTCGACCCTCAAAACTCACCATTCAGGGTATAAAAGAAAAACAAAAGGATGTCAAAAAAATGTCAGGGCCAAATTGTCAGTGGCTTAACACAGAGGAATTCTCTTGGTTGCTTAGCCTCTGATTGTATAAGTGGGGATATGCTGGTATTGTAACCTTTTTTGAACTAGGCAAGTCAGTTAAGAACAAATTCTTATTTACAATGACAGCCTACCGGGGAACAGTGGGTTAGCTGCCTTGTTCAGGGGCAGAACAACAGATTTTTACCTTGTCAGTTTGTGGATTCCATCCAGCAACCTTTCGGTTACTGGCCCAACGCTCTAACCACTAGGCTACCTGCTCTAACCTCGAGGCTACCTGCTCTAACCACTAGGCTACCTGCCGTATTGAAACTAGTGAGAGTGTCACTAGCCTTTATACCCACTCTCCTCGCTCTATCATCTTGGTCCCTCTAGGTTGTGTAAGGTTATAGAGGCCAGTTAGTGGATCAGAGTTGTAGGAGGAAGTGCTTTCAACTGTGTGCAAGAGGGCAATAGTGCATGAAATGTAATGCATGGAACTGTAAACCTTCCTCAAAGAGTTACATACAAGCAGGGGTGAACTTAGTGATTTGAAGGCTCCAGGCAGAGTCCAGTCTGAGGTCTGACATGCCATGCTCGTTTTGGCCAGACAGCATCAGACAGCATCAGATAGGTGGGCAGCATCAGACACATGTCCTCTGTCTCGATGACGATGACAGTATTATCAGCAGCACCTGTCATATTGCAGGAAAAGACAACACAATTGCAGGAAAAGACAACACAATTTCAAAAGCTCACACAGATGTCAAGTGTACACATCAAGTCTCGTAGTAACAATGAGGGAGAGCACTTTATCTGTAGTCCCCTGAGGAACCCGGCCTAGGCTAGACTATGTGTTGGATAAGGTGATGAAACGAACGAGCTGCTGAGTCTAAGCGCCAATGTGTTGCAAGAAACCATGAGGACTAGCCCTCGATACCTCCCCTCAATACGGGGGTGAGGGACTTTATGTAACTCTGTCAGCACAGCAGGAACACCAGTCTTAGCGAGGGTGCACACACTGAGACTAGCAGAGTGTAATGACCCCTGACAGGGACATTCATATTTTAGCTCGACAGAGGTGCACCCACTACTTCACTCTTACCGATTGTTAAAAAAAATGCCTATTTAATCCTCAAATACGAAGGTCGTGTTTTCATCGGAAAATGACATAGAAATCGTGTTGAGTCATTCTGGTAGTGTAATAGGGTTGGTTAACCATTTCCTGTTGCTATGCGCACTCACTTGTAATTAAATAGCTACATTATAGAAGAGTGACTAATGTCAATTTTCAATGATCAAGTAGAAATTGAATCTTCCCACCTCATAACAGCCTCTGGGTTGATATCTTAGGTAATCTACTGTATTCTCTTGAGCTCAATAGTTCTGCCCCCCCCCCCCCCCCCCCCCCCCACACTGTTTTATTTAGGGAATTGGACATCCTGCTGTCAACAGAGGTGGGTGTTGAAGTACCAAGAACCACAGCGCGTCATCTTTGTACATGTGGCAACGGAAGAGCACTCCTCGTTCTTGAAATTTCATTATCTCAAAATGGCCTTCTCCTCTCCTCGTTCTTGGAATTTCATTATCTCAAAATGGCCCTCTCCTCTGTTCTCCTCAGTTCTCAACACTAGGTGGTGATGAGTTTACAGAATGTTATGTCCTACTGTGTAGTCACATGGACATCTTCATATTGCACCTACTGTGTCTTGCTTATCAGATCCCACTAGACTAACTTCGAGAAGCTCAATTTAGTTCAGAATTTGATGTCTCACAATAGTAGCCTAAATTCTGTCACTATATTGTTAAACAAGGAGGAGGTATTGCTCCTATCAAGCTAGGCTTTTGAGACATTTTGGTGGAAACCTGAACATACCAGTTGAGTGGGAACTGCAGTTTTTTGATATGAAGAACAAATATAATTAATCATATCCTTGCAGGACAATTTACAGTACAATTTACAGTACGTTGGTTGAGGATTGAAGATCTGTATCTATCACTTGTTGCCTCTAACTGTGGCTCTGAAGATGGACAGACAGAATGACATGAAACCAGGGCAGAACCAGAGGCCCATAGGCCCTCAGATTTGTCCTGTTTAATAATAATACAAATAATAATTATGAAGTTGGCTTTAGCTAGCCCAGATAGGTTCCTAATCTCCCAATCTCACAACTAGCTACCAATAAGCCATTTCAGGCTGTCAATCAAGTTAGAGTAGCTAGCTTGTCTAACTATCTTAGCTGGCATGCCTTCTGGCAAGGCTGGTAGACTTTCAAAAAACAAGCAATAACTAAATATACTGAATAAGACTCACATTCATTTAAATCCTTTACTCAGATTTGAACAGAAATGCAGAGAAGCATATTTAGTTTATTTAATAAAAGAACCAGCAGGATACAGACAGCTCAAGAAGGTATACTGAAGATATGCTGAAAAATATACATATTTTTTTTTTTACATACCTGTCGAAGTAAGCATAATCATTATGCCTCTAGATTGCAGATAAAAGCTGTTTCAGGTGTTTAAAAAATCCCAAATGCTCCAACTTCCTGATGGGGGGGGGCATAGCCCCACTCCGGACCAGCCCCCAGTCATCCTCACATACTCTGAGGAACCACCGTTCACTAACTTCACAGCGACAAACGACATGACAAAGAGCTCTCACTGTTTAATGGATAAAAGATAGCTCAATCTGTCTGTCCCTCCGATGTAATGCAGAAACGATTCAAACACTCTCAGGTTCTTGGATTTACAGACAGAAGGGATAGTAATTGCGCAACAATCGATTCTCTCTCTCTTCTTCTTCTCCCTCTCACTCTCTCTGTCCCTTCTTCTGTGCAACACATGGACACACATGAAAGCAGTTTCTCGTGACTGGCAGAAGCTAGAATCTTTCATGGAACTGTATATGTGTGTTATTATGCAATTCAGGTTTGACAAGGAGTTTGAAACATTTTCATTTTCATTTTTTTATGGGGGCTAGATGGCATATTCCATTATACGTATAGGCTATGCTACGTCAAGGCTATGATACGTCAGGGCTATGCTACGCTATGTCAAGCTGGCACCTCTACAATACTTCAACTCAAGAGATCAGGGTTGGGGAAAGTACCGTAAGGTACCATTTATCATCAAAGTCGATTTTTCAATTTTCTAAATGGAATTTCAATTCACTTCCTTCATTGAAATGAAATGTACATGGTTGAGATTATCATCACGTTATGCATGTGACATCTGAGATATATCTTGTTGAAACTGAACAAATTGAGGTACAGCAGGCTGCTCCAAAGCAAGAGAGCTATTAACTAGAGTTGGGCTATGATGACAAGCCTTTTGTCATCTGTATTTAAATGATTCACTAACCAGGAGTGACAGGACCTCCATTCCCCTGCTGGGAGGGAATCTAGACCCTGTTTATGCAGCTCTATTTTAGAACAAGTTATTTCCTTCTTGGGTGGTTTTCATGAAAAATCCACTTAAAAATCCTTCCTGGTTGACAAAGGCCGTAGAAATCTAGTGGCTAGAATCTCCTCACAATATCCTCCTTGACCAGATAACATCTTGTCCTTAATAATTCCATCCCTTAAATGAACTTTAAAATCATCTCAAGTCCAAGCTGTAGCCTACTTGTTTTAATGGCTCTAACATGCTCTCATCTTACAGCTTGTGAGATTATCTAAAACACAGGTGTCAAACTCATTCCACGGAGGGCCGAGTGTCTGCGGGTTTTCGCTCCTCCCTTGTACTTGATTGATGAATTAACATCACTAATTAGTTAGGAACTCCCCACACCTGGTTGTCTAGGGCTTTATTGAAAGGAAAAACCAAAAACCTGCAGACACTAGGCCCTCCGTGGAATGAGTTTGACACCCCTGATCTAAAACATGTTTCCCAGCATTCTAATATGAGTTGAAGAAAATGTGAATAAAAGTTGTAAGGTGAAACATCGGAAACCAAACTTCTTAAGAGAGATTAATTTATTGAAAATCCTTTGAAATCAACATCGGAAGACATACTCGATCAGGCGAGGACACACACTCAATGAAAGTCATGACTTGAGAGAGTTTTACAAGATCAAGGCAGAAAATGACTTTGTTAGCAAAGGCATAATGGAGATTATAAGCCCCGGCTCTCATATCTGAAACTGTGCTGAGTGGAGGCTACAACTGCCTCGAATACATCTCAGACATTACACTGGAGCGGAGACTGGCTGATGTCTCACTGTCGCCCCTGAGGACACTGTTGATCCAAGGCATGTAGGCAGAGAGCTTCATGTAGACAGCGTATTTCTCCCTGGCACAGGCCTTATCGAAGGACAGGATCCCTATAGCATACACTCTGCTGTCTTTGGGGTCCTGGACTGCCAGGGCACTGCCTGCATCCCCAGAGCACACATTCTCCTGGTACTTGCTGGCTCCAGTACAGAACATGTTGTCGTCTATGGTTGGAGTTCCTCTCAGCACTTGGCCACCGCGGTTGTACTCTGCCTTACAGAAGCCGTGCGATACCACAGGCAACACCAGGTGTTTCAGTGACTCAGCGGGGGTGAAGTGGACCCCCCAGCCCCAGCCTGTGATGATGCCTTTCTCCTGGGCTGCCTCAGCTAGGTCCTGACCCCTCTCAGGCAGAGGGATGGGCATCACAGCCTCGCTCAGGGTGAATGGCTCCTTCAGCTGAATCAGAGCCAGGTTGTTGTCCCAGTCTGACACGTTCTGGAAGCCTGGGTGCAGAACCACCTAGAAGGGGGAAGGGAATAATTCATAGGACCTCTTTTTGATGATCTACTGTATTTGTGCTCTGACTACCTGTAAGACTGAGAGAGCCCAGTGATGAGAGCCCAGTGCAGTTCTGCTTGCTGAAAATAGTGAATTGTCTGAATATTGTTTGAAAGAGATGGTAATGGGCATACTAGCTCACCTTTTCTACAGCAACTTCTTTGGAGGCATTGGCTTGGGAGCGTCGCGTGATGCCTAGGTACACCTTGGGGATGATTGGTTCTTTCCCCTGGGTGTCCTGCCTACTCTTCCTGACAAACAAGTTCCTGCCAGCGGTCAGGACCCAGCGGTCAGAGATTAGAGCTCCCCCAGCGAAGCCCCCGTTCATGACGTTTTTACTCAGGTAGACCATGGCCTGCCAGGGGACATGAGGGGCCAGAGTGCCCCCAACCATACGCCTGAAGCGCAGGTCTGGGCAAGAAACACAACAACATTATAATTAAAAGATTATTGCAGAAAAATGAAATGTGCCTCAATACAATTCCAGCCTTAGTTTCAGTTTGAGTTTGAGTTTGCTAAAATCAGCACTATCCACTTGAATACACACAGCATTTGGTAATAGCTTTGTGGAACCTTGACCTGAAGCAAAGTACATTCATGAATCCTGAAGCTCAGTAAATTCATGAATCATCTACTATTATCTGAAAAAGTAAGTGTTGTCATGACTTGAGCGAGACAAGGCTAGCTTTCACAGAATTACCTTGGGGGTCACAATACGCAGAAACCTAAATGAGGATGGAATTAGTGTTGTTTCTCTTCTCAAACATTTTCCTTGAAACCCTAGATGATTTCATGCTCTGTAGATTTTCCTAATGACATATCTTACCATCCAGCTTGGAGGAAGCTGAGACTGAGGATCTCTCCTTTCTTTCCTCCCTGCTTCCCTTCTCTTTGATCCCTGTCATCTCATGTGTGTCGCTGCTGAATCGATTTTTAAGATAATCAGGATAATAGCTGTGAGCTGTGAGCTGTGAGCCGTGAGCCAAGGTTCTCACTTGAAAGTGATGGTGACATCCTCATTTTGGCCACAGCTACTGTATTCTCTTCCTCTTACAGAGGCCAACAGGCTGAATAGAAACAGCTTGTGTCTGATAAAGCTCAGAGTAGCCTGAGGGGAGCCATAGTGAATATTGGCTTCAGAACATCCGATGAGAGTGACAGTGTAATTGAAATGTGAGTGATATCCTTACACGAACCAGTCACAATGGGCCAGCAAATATAATATGTTTTGGAAATAGAAGAATTGCACGTGTATATCCAATGTTTTTGGCGATATTCTGCATCAATGGAGTAACCAATACCCACCTTAACATAGACATGGGATAAGAAAGGGTGTCAATGCTCCTTGGTCTTGTTTTTGTTTGAAAGCGTTTCCTCTCTCCATTCAGAACATTTAATCCCTCTGATCTTTGTTGACATTTCAATCTAAATCAGAAGAAGTAAGCCTGTATTGGCATAAAGCAGGGAGTTGGTTATGTTTCAGTTAGATAGATAGTTACCTGAATCGCCTGAGATCTCATCAATTGCATGTGATTCTTGGGTTTTGATTTTGATTCTGACCTGAGCTAGACAGACACAGGAGGCTGCGAGGAGCACTGCCAGGGATGACCTGTGGACAGAAGGAACACATGAGTACAGTACACACACACAGAGCCAACTGACAGACAGAGCCCAAACACTCACCAGTACCACAGCTAACTGTTCCTTTACTTAGTGCTTCTCGGGGCTTGCATGTTTACCTATATTTAGAAAATGTCTCTAGCTAGAGCAGTTTGAATGTTTTTTTGAAAGATTTAAGTAGCTGCATTTCCCTGCCATATTACAAAGATCCTTTGTTCAAAGACATTTCAGAGATTTATTTGGATTGGTACTGCAACGACAACAATTGCCAGGCAACTAGGGTTTTGTTGAGGAAAGAATATGAAAGGTATAACATACCACATTTTGATGGAAATATCAGTATATCAGTTTGTATGTTGAGCTGTGTCTCCTCTGTAAAGACGATGTACTCCGTGAGAAGTTATGGGACCAAGGCCTTATATCTGCTGAGGAGAGAACTCACCCCCTGTCTGCCCACCCCTGGGAATTCTGCTGGACACAGCTTCAGTTCTGATTCCCGAAAATCGGAGAGATTTCTATTTCGATTTCCTCTCCTATTCTCGCTATACACCAAGTCACTTGGCTCTGTCATAACCTCACATGGTCTCTCCTATCATTGCTATGCAGACGACACACAATTAATCTTCTCCTTTCCCCCTTCTGATGACCAGGTGGCGAATCGCATCTCTGCATGTCTGGCAGACATATCAGTGTGGATGACGGATCACCACCTCAAGCTGAACCTCGGCAAGACGGAGCTGCTCTTCCTCCCGGGGAAGGACTGTCCGTTCCATGATCTCGCCATCACGGTTGACAACTCCATTGTGTCCTCCTCCCAGAGCGCTAAGAACCTTGGCGTGATCCTGGACAACACCCTGTCGTTCTCCACCAACATCAAGGCGGTGGCCCGTTCCTGTAGGTTCATGCTCTACAACATCCGCAGAGTACGACCCTGCCTCACACAGGAAGCGGCGCAGGTCCTAATCCAGGCACTCGTCATCTCCCGTCTGGATTACTGCAACTCGCTGCTGGCTGGGCTCCCTGCCTGTGCCATTAAACCCCTACAACTCATCCAGAACGCCGCAGCCCGTCTGGTGTTCAACCTTCCCAAGTTCTCTCACGTCACCCCGCTCCTCCGCTCTCTCCACTGGCTTCCAGTTGAAGCTCGCATCCGCTACAAGACCATGGTGCTTGCCTACGGAGCTGTGAGGGGAACGGCACCTCAGTACCTTCAGGCTCTGATCAGGCCCTACACCCAAACAAGGGCACTGCGTTCATCCACCTCTGGCCTGCTCGCCTCCCTACCACTGAGGAAGTACAGTTCCCGCTCAGCCCAGTCAAAACTGTTCGCTGCTCTGGCCCCCCAATGGTGGAACAAACTCCCTCACGACGCCAGGACAGCGGAGTCAATCACCACCTTCCGGAGACACCTGAAACCCCACCTCTTCAAGGAATACCTAGGATAAAGCAATCCTTCTGCCCCCCCCCCCCCCCCCCTTAAAAGATCTGATGCACTATTGTAAAGTGGCTGTTCCACCGGATGCCATAAGGTGAATGCACCAATTTGTAAGTCGCTCTGGATAAGAGCGTCTGCTAAATGACTTAAATGTAAATGTAAATGTAGATTGCAACATCTCTGTTCAGCGCCAACCCATTATTGGGACCGTGTCTAAACCCCAACCCTGACCCCATCTGGAGCTCAGCCACAGCCAACGAGTATCAGAGAAGACCATCTGAGGGATAAATCATTTCATAGGGTAGGAATTATGAAACCAGAACAGAACACAGCACATCTATAATGTGTGTGTCAGTTTGGTTTATTGAAAGTTAATGAGGTGCATATAAATGCCGCATCAGAGTGTGTTATTTAAAAAAATGTGGTTACCATCAGAATCCCCAAAACTTTTTCTTGATTATGTTATTTGGAAAACCCCAATTAAAAAGTTGTTGAAGTTATTGTTGACTCACATTTGCTGTTTATGACCTACTTTGGTAACACTTATTGTTATTAACACTTACACTTATTGTTATTTGAATAAATGTGCATGTTGACACTCTTATGTCTTAACCAGCCATAAAATAACACAATATATGTCACAACAGGCATAAATATATGGGTCATGACAGTGGCATGACCATGTTATGACAAGTTGTGTCAGCTGTTACAACATATTATGACATGGTTATGACACTGGGTGTAAAGTAAAGTGTTACCCTCACTTTTCAAGAAGAATAAAATGTGCTTGCCTTTGAAACATCTGGAGGGAAACATTTACTTAGTGTTTTTGCATTTGTTGTAAAGGATCCAAGCTTTTAAAATACCAGCTTTGCGAAATCATGTGAATTCCACTTGGCTGTTGACCGAGGTACAAAGAACAGGTAGCCTAGTCGAGTAAAGTTGAGTAAACAAATAGTCTGTCCTTTTGCCAAGCTTCTTGGCTCTCAACAACATTAGGAAAAATCCAGCCCTGCAACTAAATAATATTCTGGTGTTGGGGAAAGAAATTGAAGGATTAAGTGACTTTCTTCCACTGGGAGATCTGGTCATTATCTGATGTATTCAATTCTGAGTTTGCATCCCAATATTACACTTTATATACACCATGGAAGACTGAAATATAACAAAAGTGTTAGACATAGAAACACCGGATTTTCTGCGTAAAAAAATAAAATAATGTTTATTAATGACTCAAGGATGAAAAATATGAATATCACTCCACCTGTGAGGCCACTATGTCATTTGACTGCAGGACAGGGCTACTACCACATCCCATTTGAAAGCACCTTCTGACATGTATTAGTGTTCGATCTCATTCTTATGGCCACTCGTTGGAGTGGAGTAGTTTGTTCATAGCCATCCTCCTTTAAGTCCGTGCAAAATTAGTTTGCAATAGTATCGATTAACTGTAAAATGAGAGGCTTTCATTGACAAAGAGAAAAAAAGCTGCAGTGCTTTGTAACAAAGAGGTGAGCGTACAACGTACAGTATGTTGTCGTGTACTTATATTACTGTAGATCTAGGGATTGATGGTGACTGAACAGTATCATGTACCTCATCAGTGTAATTACAGCATATAAAACAGCCATTGTTAATAGGAACTGTGTCATAGCTAACGAGTTAGCAGATTGTCTCTCAGATGGTCTCATCGGTATCATTCATTCATGTCTCTGAAACAGGTGGGCGGGCTAGCATAATACAATGACTGATGCAAGGACAGAGAGATGGATGCCCTGCCTGCCTGCCTGCCTGCCTGCCTGCCTGCCTGCTTGCCTGCCTGCCTGCCTGCTTGCCTGCCTGCCTGCCTGCCTGCCTGCCTGCTTGCCTGCATGCCTGCCTGCCTGTTTGCCTGCCTGCCTGCCTGTTTGCCTACCTGCCTGCCTGCCTGCATGCATGCCTGCATGCCTGGCACTGTAATGCTGTTGATGTCTCTGAACTGTCATGCTCT
This sequence comes from Salvelinus fontinalis, assembly GCF_029448725.1. Classification (NCBI taxonomy): domain Eukaryota; kingdom Metazoa; phylum Chordata; class Actinopteri; order Salmoniformes; family Salmonidae; genus Salvelinus; species Salvelinus fontinalis. Next base: position 16,329,506 of record NC_074699.1, read on the forward strand.
TAGTGCCTGATGTTACATAAGACTGGTAACGTCATTGTGGCTCTATGTCACACTCTCACAAACACTGACTGTCCTTAGGCCTTGTGATTCCAGACTGGAACCTGTGTGTTGTGTTGGGTATCACACTACAGGACAGGATATGATGTACAGGTACGTGTACAGATAAAAACAGCCATCTGTCAGCAGCCATTTCATTTAGCGTTTTCACGTGTGTATGTGTGTGTGTGCGTTTGCGTGTGCATGTGCATGTGTGTGTGCGTGTGTCAAATAAAATGTTATTTGTTACATGCAGTGAAATGCTTACTTACAAGCTCTTTCCCAAAGATGTAGAGTTTTAGATAAAAAGATAAAAAAACACATGAGAAATAAAACACACAAGCATGAAACTATATACAAGGAGTACCAATAACATATTAACGTTCAGGGATTCGTGGTAATTGAGGAAATATGTACATGTAGGCAGGGGTAACATGGCTAGGCATCAGGATATAATAATAAGAGTGAAAAGTAGCAGCAGCGTATATGATGGGTGTATGCGTGAGTGTGTGATTGCGTGTGTGTGTGTGTGTGTGTGTGCATGCGTGCGTGCATGTGTGGATAGAGACCTGTAAGTGTGTGTATATAGCCAGTGCAGGTAGAGTCAGTGCAGATAGTCCGGGTAGCCATTGATTAGCTATTCAGCAGTCTAATTGCTTTTAAGATAGAAGCTGTCTCGGAGCCTGTTGGTCTGAGACCCGTTGCTCCGGTACCGCTTGCCTGACGGTAGCACAGAGAACAGTCCATGGCTTGGGGGGCTGAAGTCTTTGGCAATTTCCTTGGCCTTCCTTAGACACCGCCTGGTATAAAGGTCCTGGTCGGCATGGAGTTCAGCCCCACTGATGTGCTGGGCTGTCCACACCACCCTCTGTGGAGCCTTGTGGTCGAGGGCGGTGCAGTTGCCATACCAGACGGTGAAACAGCCAGTCAAGATACTCTCAATGGTGCAGCTGTAGAACTCCTTGACGATCTGAGGCACAAATCGGTCTTTTTAGTTATTGTTTTTGATTTGTTGTTGAAACAGCGGAGAGGAGCCTCCGGCAGCGTAGTCAAAAAATTGGAATGATGTCAGAGGGGAAAAAACTGTGTTGGTTGTTTGCAGTAACTTCTTTGTTGTTGTAATATCCCAAACAGACGTGGCAGTTTCACCAATTAAGGATTCCAGCTGGAGCCCTTTCCTGCAGTCAAATGACCTAGTGGCCTCAAAAAGGAGGATGGTTATGAACAACTCCTACGAGTGGAGTACTTTTGTTTCAAAGTAGATTTGTTAGACTACCAAGAAACACTCTGTGTGACACTGATTTAGTCCTCTGCAGTAAAAGGTTTTCAAAGCAGGAGAAAGAGACGAGTTGGTGCACTGTTACCAACCTTTACTCTTCAGCTGTCCTCTGTATGGTTGCACTTTCACGTTGCTGTACTATGCATTCAGCACCCTCTCTACTTTCGCTGCAGCACAAATCAGGATAGCTATGTCTGTCTATACAAAGGTCTTAGTCACGAATGTTTCAAACTATTCATGTTTATTCAATTACTGCTATTCAATAGGGAATCAACAAAGGTTTACACCACACATTGATTGCCAATGAGAACTGTCCCTTTGAACCAGGTGACTCATATGCCTGAGTCATCTGTGATTATATAACATTCAAAACCTCCTTAGATCAACAAGTCACATAGTCTTGAATGACACCTACAGGAATGTTGTAACTCTGGACGTCATTCATTTCTTCGATATTTTATTTTGAAAGAATATTTCAAATCCATTGCTCTGATTCATAAGAGTTCATTGTATTTCAGCTGAATTCATTGTATTCACAAGTGATGCTCCCATTGAGGAGCCTCTCAATCTACGTAAATAGTGCAGTGGAGTCAGGCAAGTTGGCCATGGACTTTCTTTGTTTGGCACGGTCTGTTTCGCCTACCCAAAAGCTACTTGAAACTTTACGTCTTTTAGTTTGAATGACTCCTCGGCAAAGATACAATCCCATCAACAGTTTAATTCATAGATCTGTTTCTTCAGAATGCAATAATTTATGATGTTTACACATTTGACTTTCACTGTCCTCAAACCTTTGTCTGACCACAAATAAACAGACACCGAGTCATCTGTTGTAGTCTGGAGGACTGGCTGCTGGCTGCTTGTCAACAACTTTACAATCCATCTATGTATGCATTGCCTCATGACCTTAGTTAATAAAATATTGTTTTACTCCATTGTTTGTAAACAATGTAAACAAACACTGTATAGCCTCAAAACATGGTTATAACTATAATTTTGATTCCATGGATGGTCCATAACTCTGTCTATAATTTTGAAAGTGGTTTCATTTCTCCAGCCCCATCGCGCATCCCTTTACTAAAACGTTGTTATTGTTCAAACTGCAGATTACCATTGGCTACATTAGAGTGCTTCTAAAACAGGATGGAGGAATTCACAATTGACAAGAGGAGAATCTACATAGTAAAGCACTCAAAGCAAAAATGTCAGTAACACCACTCAGCACAGATGTGATGACTCTACCTGACAGCCATGTGGTTGAAAATACAGCACATTCTCACCAGGGTGCTGTACCTTTAAAGAGATGGTGTGGGCTGTGCTGTGCTGTGGGGGACCATATGGTGAAAGGACGCCAAGGAAATTTGTAGATCATATGAGGTATGGGGTCATTAAGTGGGAGGGGGTGGGGTCAAAGCCATTTGATGTGACCAACCGAGAAAATGGGAAGAGGGCATGGAAAGGCAATGGGAGCAGTGCTTCCTGGGTCTAATATTGTGATGTTAGCGTTGTAGTCTACCGATCAGCTGCATTCCCCAGTTGTCTCTCATTGTGGGTCATATGACCATAGAATTGGGAATTAGAATACTAGAACAGTTATTTAATAGGATCTCTATACATATTATTCAGCTTGAGTGGACTGACAAACTCATTAGCTAGCTACATCCTCTCATGAGAAACAAAAGTCCTTTCGGAAAATTTGTCAAATTAATCGCATGGGTGAGCTTACTTTCACTCAGAGCCTAATTTAGTTACATGTAGAGTTTTTCTTCTGGAATTTCTATTTTGCATCAGGCTATGTCACTACATGCTGACTAGCTTTTAAAAGAGGATAATGAACTGAGAACTGTCTTTTCTCTGCGGTATTGTTTTGCTATCTTGTCTGACAAGTTGACTGAGTGTGATCTTGGAGGGAAGACACTGTGCTGAAAATATAAATATAAATCGCAACTGTCAGGCCCATTGACTGCACTGATACAGGTGGAGACTGTTGTATTATTCATTACATGAGCTTGAAGCCACAACAGACAGTGAAGTCATATGTTTGTCCCACTCCATTAACAGTCAGCACGCCATTTTAATATAGCCTTAGGGGTTTGTAGGTACAGTATGTGAACTCCATACCACACAAATGCATTATAAGACAAGCCAAACATGGACATGCTAGGGGGAATGCTTTGATGTTGCCAGATTATCCAAATCGTAAAGAAAAATGACCTTATTGTATTTCTATGTGATTGAGTGTGTGCATTTATATGAAGTTAATTTATATGTTGTTAACAATTATGTAGTAAGTCACTAATAGTTCAGCAGCCCAATATGACATCTAGGGATTGAAGAAGTGTTTACCTGGCTCTGTGGATCTACCGTTGACTGCAAGCTGTTGTTATTTTATTGTGATAAGTTATTATGGTTGGGTGAAGCAGCCAAGCATGCTCAGTGCTTACACATGAAGTGCAGTGATAGTGGAGGCGGGGGTTGACTGGGATGGTGCCTCCCTGAGGGCGGCGGCAAGGCCGTGGCAGGATGTGACCCATGCCAGGGCCCCTAAGCGATGCGCTGCTACCGCATCTACTGGAGCTGGGCTGACGGTCGCCAGCGTATGCTCTCTGCTTCACAAGGGCATGGACTCTGGCGGGGGATTAAGAGTGCACTGCCAGGGGTGGAAGACTGGGAGAGGAACAGAGAAGGGGGGGGGGGGGGGAATGAGAGAAAGGGAGAAGAGGAGAGAGAGTGGGGAAGAGGAGAGAGCCGGACGGTGCCCGGTACCTCAGATTTTTGAGAAAAAAAATCACCTTCATAAGAAAGCATTGGATGCAAATCATCACATTTGCGTAGTGGCATCGAGCAGTAGATTACAGGCACTTACAGAAGTCGCACACATGGGAGAAAGAACAATTGTGGCCTAGGGTCCGGAATATTGTTGGCCTTTTTATAAATGCATTTAATGCAATTCTACTTCATTTTACATGCCTGGAGACTTTGGCATAATCCTTTTTAATGCTGCATTCAAAACAACTGGGAACTCGGAGCTGGGAAATCTCTGACTTTTGACTTCAGTGCGTTCAATACAACTGGGAAATTGGGGGGAAAAGGAGTTCCGATTTGGAAAATTTGTTTTGAACGGAATTCCAAGTGTGGAACTCTGGCCTCTTTTAGACCTCCGACTTTCTGACCAGAAGATCACTGACATCATGATTCAACCTAGTTTTTTTTCAGAGTTCCCAGTTATCTTGAAAGCACAAAACGATCAAAATGACAGGCTACTTAGACTGACAAACTGAGAATCTGAGATCAATGAAAACGACCTTGAATCCATCAATAGCCTAGGCTTAGGTGTGTGGAGACAATTGTATGCTACAATATGAGGAATAAATTATAGTCCTAAAAAAGCATATGCGCTCGTGCCAAAAACATCTCTCCCTCACTTTCTCTCATTTCACTTTGTAAAACAATAGTTTTATCAAATATGTTGGTAGCCTACAGCTGACGGATTGGAGAATTATCTTTTCAGCAGGAGCCATTTGCTTTCCAACCTGTGTTTTCCCACGATTGTAGACTATTTGAAATATTGGGAAAGGACAGTTTTGTCTGCATGCTGTTTGCTCACCCACAGATTTGCTGAGCGTTCCCGACTGTAGGCTATGCCTTAATATTGGGCTACATTACACAGCTAGGCAATTTTTTAAATAAGCTATTGATCCTCTGTGTCTAAATGATAGGCCTTCTCATGAGGTAGTTCTGCTGTTCTGAATGATTTCATTTATTTCTGAACAGACAACAGTAATTCTATAACTTTAGCAAATGTATTTCAAATTTTCAGGCGTGCTGCATAAGGAAATACATTCTGAAGTGCATTGCTGGAGAGATGAGTTGCAGGCTCCTGTCTATCAGAGCAGAGAGGGAGAGAGATTATAGAAAGTGAATCTCATTGTAATTCTGTGAGAGATGGGGGGGTGAGAGAGAATTAAAGATGAGGCAACTCGAATGAACTTTGATCGCGTTTGTTATAATTTGTACATTGCAAAAAGGGACAATTATTGTTGATGCCAGAAGAGGTACCGGATCTGGCCAAATACAGTTGAAGTCGGAAGTTTACATACACTTAGGTTGGAGTCATTAAAACTCATTTTTCAACCACTCCACAAATTTCTTGTTAACAAACTATAGTTTTGGCAAGTCGGTTAGGACATTTACTGTGTGCATGACACAAGTAATTTTTCCAACAATTGTTTACAGACAGATCATTTCACTTATAATTCACTGTATCACAATTCCAGTGGGTCAGAAGTTGAAATGCACTAAGTTGACCGTGCCTTTAAACAGCTTGGAAAATTCCAGAAAATGATGTCATGGCTTTAGAAGCTTCTGATAGGCTAATTGGCATCATTTGAGTCAATTGGAGGGGAACCAGTGGATGTATTTCAAGGTCTACCTTCAAACTCAGTGCCTCTTTGCTTGACATCATGGGAAAATCAAAAGAAATCAGCCAAGACCACAGAAAAAAAATTGTAGACTTCCACAAGTCTGGTTCATCCTTGGGAGCAATTTCCAAATGCCTGAAGGTACCACGTTCATCTGTACAAACAATAGTACGCAAGTATAAACACCATGGGACCACGCAGCCGTCATACCGCTCAGGAAGGAGACGCGTTCTGTCTCCTAGAGATGAACATACTTTGGTGCGAAAAGTGCAAATCAATCCCAGAACAACAGCAAAGGACCTTGTGAAGATGCTGGAGGAAACAGGTGCAAAAGTATCTATATCCACAGTAAAATGAGTCCTATATCGATTTAACCTGAAAGGCCGCTCAGCAAGGAAGAAGCCACTGCTCCAAAACTGCCATAAAAAAGCCAGACTACGGTTTACAACTGCACATGGGGACAAAGATCGTACTTGTCCTCTGGTCTGATGAAACAAAAATATAACTGTTTGGCCATAATGCCCATCGTTATGTTTGGAGGATAAATGGGGAGGCTTGCAAGCCGAGGAACACCATCCCAACCGTGAAGCACGGGGGTGGCAACATCATGTTGTGGGGGTGCTTTACTGCAGGAGGGACTGGTGCACTTCACAAAATAGATGCATCATGAGGAGGGAAAATGATGTGCATATATTGAAGCAACATCTCAAGACATCAGTCAGGAAGTTAAAGCTTGGTCGCAAATGGGTCTTCCAAATGGACAATAATCCCAAGCATACTTCCAAAGTTGTGGCAAAATGGCTTATGGACAACAAAGTCAAGGTATTAGACTGGCCATCACAAAGCCCTGACCTCAATCTTATAGAAAATTTGTGGGGAGAACTGAAAAAGCGTGTGCGAGCAAGGAGGCCTACAAACCTGACTCAGTTACACCATCTCTGTCAGGAGGAATGGGTCAAAATTCACCAAATTTATTGTGGGAAACTTGTGGAAGGCTACCTGAAACGTTTGACCCAAGTTAAACAATTTAAAGGCAATGCTACCAAATACTAAATGAGTGTATGTAAACTTCTGACCCACTGGGAATGTTATGAAAGAAATTAAATCTGAAATAAATCCCTTTCTCTACTATTATTCTGACATTTCACATTCTTAAAATAAAGTGGTGATCCTAACTGACGTAAGACAGGGAATTTTTACGAGGATGTAAATGTCAAGAATTGTGAACAACTGAGTTTAAATGTTTTTGGCTAAGGTGTATGTAAACTTCCGACTTCAACTGTAGGTTCTAGAACGAAACAGTCCAAAACTGAGCGGTGCCAGATCCTGTTCCGGCAGGATCCGGCTTAAATTAAGCACTGGAGTGAGGGAAGGAGAAAGGTGAAGAGCGGTTTAGAGAAAACATCTTATCCCAGAAAATGGAGAGAAGATTGGAAGTGCTGAGTGATAAACCGAAATGTCATTGTTTTCCTCCGGTTATTAAACAAATAGTTGGCCGATGTCATTTCAATTATTTGAATTCCATTTAGTTCGTTATTTTTGTGATCCCAATGCGCCGTTTCTCTAGAGAGAAATCAAATCATTCACGAGAGAAATCAAGTCAAAAACTATATGGGACACTGGGCTGAAGTGAGTTGTAGTTTTCATTAACCAACTATTAATTAACCTAGTTCAGCGCAGAAATGTGGTAATTAACTACCGTAACCACGTTTTCATCCACAGTTGATATGTGGGTAAAGTATACGGTATAAATAAATACACTAGCTGTGATGGAAACAGGAAGATTTGGTACAATTGTATAAATGCGGACAGATAATTTCTTCATTTGACATGGTGGGATCTTTTTGTGTCTGTAAAATTAATTATGGAGGAATGGCGGTGGAAACGCCTTTAAGCTCAAATATTTATGTAATAACATAATTTCGAAGTAAACTTGTCACGCGATGATATTGTGTGTGGTCCTCCCACTACGAATCAGGAAACCATGCAGTTTATTAGGCTACAGATTTTTAAAATTATGATGAATTTCACAGGGTGTTGAAAGTGCACGGTGATGAGCATGATGCTCCTTTCCAATAAATATCGAGGGTCTTATTCTGGTGACACAATGCTCGACTGCCATTTGTCAAATACAAATATCCATAATAATTGAATCACGTGTACTAGCCAGTGGCGACCAGTCATCCAGGGTAGGTGGGGCACCTGCTTGAGCCCCACACTTTTGCATATTATTTTAGCATTAATTCGTGTCACATAACAGTTTGCAAAAAAAAAAAAAAAAAAAAATTATAATCATAAGAGTTAATAAAGCCTCCATGCAAACATGGTCTCTTTTTTGCTTCCTTGAGTAAGGCAGCTCCAAAATGCAGGTTTTTCAGCCTAGCTCAGCGCTTTCTGTGGTGGTGGGGCAGCCAGCGGAAAATACAGAGCATCGGGGTTGGTAATGTTCTCTAGTTGCGCCGTGATTGGCTTTGTGTTCTGTAACTCATGGGGACACTTAATCACTGCCTGTTCATGAGAATTGCTAAATAAATGTACATATACATATTATTCAATCTACAATCTAAACTAGATGTCCTCAATCTCACAAAAATGATCAAGGAACCCACCAGGTACAACCCTAACTCCGTAAACATGGGCACCCTCATAGATATTATCCTGACCAACTTGCCCTCCAAATACACCTCTGCTGTTTTCAATCAGGATCTCAGCGATCACTGCCTCATTGCCTGCATCCGCTATGGATACGCGGTCAAACGACAACCCCTCATCACTGTCAAACACTCCCTGAAACTCTTCTGTGAGCAGACCTTTCTAATCGACCTGGTCCGGTTATCCTGGAAGGATATTAACCTCATCCCGTCAGTCGAGTCGAAGCCTGGTCGTTCTTTAAAAGTAATTTCCTCAACATCTTAAATAAGCATGCCCTTTCAAAAAATGTAATACTAAGAACAGATACAGCCCTTGGTTCACTCCAGACCTGACTGTCCTCGACAAGCACAAAACATCCTGTGGCGGACTGCACTAGCATCGAATAGTCCCCGCGATATGCAACTTTTCAGGGAAGTCAGGAATCAATACACGCAGTCAGTCAGGAAAGGAAAGACTAGCTTTTTTCAAACAGAAATTTGCATCCTGTAGCTCTAACTCCAAAGAGTTTTGGGACACTGTAAAGTCCATGGAGAATAAGAGCACCTCCTCCCAGCTGCCCACTGCACTGAGGCTAGGAAACACTGTCACCACTGATAAATCCACGATAATCGATCATTTCAATATGCATTTCTCTACGGCTGGCCATGCTTTCCTCCTGGCTACCCCAAACCCGGCCAACAGCTCCGCAACCCCGCAGCTACTTGCCCAAGCCTCCCCAGCTTCTCCTTCACGCAAATCCAGATAGCAGATGTTCTGAAAGCGCTGCAAAACCTGGACCCGTACAAATCAGCTGGGCTCGACAATCTGGACCCTCTCTTTCTAAAATTATCCGCTGCCATTGTTGCAACCTCTATTACAAGTCTGTTCAACCCCTCTTTCATATCGTCCGAGATCCCTAAAGATCGGAAAGCTGCCGCGGTCATCCCCCTCTACAAAGGGGGAGACACTCTAGACCCAAACCGTTACAGACCTATATCCATCCTGGCCTGCCTTTCTAAAGTCTTCGAAAGCCAAGTTAATAAACAGATCACTGACCATTTCGAATCCCACCGTACCTTCTCCGTTGTGCAATCTGGTTTCTGAGCTGGTCACGGGTGCACCTCAGCCACACTCAAGGTCCTAAACGATATCATAACCGCCATCGATAAAAGACAGTACTGTGCAGCCGTCTTCATCAACCTGGCCAAGGCTTTCGACTCTGTCAATCACTGCATTCTTATCGGCAGACTCAATAGCCTTGGCTTCTCAAATGACTGCCTCGCCTGGTTCAACAACTACTTCTCAGACAGAGTTCAGTGTGTCAAATCGGAGGACCTCTGGCAGTCTCTATGGGGGTGCCACAGGGTTCAATTCTCGGGCCGACTCTTTTCTCTGTATATATCAACAATGTCGCTCTTGCTGCGGGTGATTCCCTGGCCCACCTCTACGCAGACGACACCATTCTGTATACATCTGGCCCTTCTTTGGACACTGTGTTAACAAACCTCCAAACAAGCTTCAATACCATACACACTCCTTCCATGGCCTCCAACTGCTCTTAAACGCTAGTAAAACCAAATGCATGCTTTTCAACCGTTCACTGCCCACACCCGCACGACTAGCATCACTACTCTGGATGGTTCTGACTTAGAATATGTGGACAACTACAAATACCTAGGTGTCTGGCTAGACTGTAAACTCTCCTTCCAGACTCATATTAAACATCTCCAATCCAAAATTAAATCTAGAATCTGCTACCTATTTCGCAACAAAGCCTGCTTCACTCACGTCGCCAAACATACCCTCGTAAAACTGACTATCCTACGGATCCTCGACTTCGGCGATGTCATTTACAAAATAGCTTCCTATACTCTACTCAGCAAACTGGATGCAGTCTATCACAGTGCCATCCGGTTTGTCACCAAAGCCCCTTATACCACCCACCACTGCGACCTGTATGCTCTAGTCGACTGGCCCTCGCTACATATTCGTCGCCAGACCCACTGGCTCCAGGACGTCTATAAGTCTATGCTAGGTAAAGCTCCGCTTTATCCCAGCTCACTGGTCACGATAACAACACCCACCCATAGCACGCGCTCCAGCAGGTATATCTCACTGGTCATCCCAAAGCCAACACCTCATTTGGCCGCCTTTCCTTCCAGTTCTCTGCTGCCAATGACTGGATCGATTTGCAAAAATCGCTGAAGCTGGAGAATTATATTTTTCCTCACTAAATTTAAACATTAGCTATCGGAGCGGTTAACCGATCGCTGCAGCTGTACATAGCCCATCTGTAAATAGCCCACCCAATCTACCTACCTCATCCCCATATTGTTTTTATTTACTTTTCTGCTCTTTTGCACACCAGTATTTCTACTTGCACATCATCATCTGCTCATCTATCACTCAAGTGTTAGTTTGTTAAATTGTAATTACTCCGCTAATATGGCCTATTTATTGCCTTACGTCCTCATGCCATTTGCACAAACTGTACATATATAGACTTTCTTTTTTTCTATGTTATTTCTATGTTATTCTATGTTATATTATTCTGTGTTATTGACTGTACGCTTGTTTATTCCATGTGTAACTAACTCTGTGTTGTTTGTGTCGCACTGCTTTGCTTTCTCTTGGCCAGGTCGCAGTTGTAAATTAGAACTTGTTCTCAACTAGCCTACCTGGTTAAATAACGGTGAAATAAAAACATTTAAATAAAAAATTTGCAGCCACACTGCTCTATTTGTGACGCTTCACTCGCTACAAGTCCTGCTTCTCCCATCTCCTCATTGGTTATTTGCAGCATAAACCCACATGGGTGAATGAAAGATGAACTGAGGTCCACACTTCAGTTCAGTTGGTGGTGCTAATGCAGCTTAAAGTTGGTTGTCAACTGCCATATAAGTCCGAAGAAGAAGAAGAAGAGCCAGATGGAGGAGAGATTGCTAGAAACAAACTCGGTTTGTTATTAATATAGTTGGTTCAGATATCGTTTTGGTATTTCAACCTGCGTGTCCTGATCGTGGGCGCGATGGCTCACGCAGACACACGTGCGCGAGTGGTTTGGTCAGCATATTAAAGTAGAGCTCGAAAATTCAAGCCCTTTGGGTGATGCCATAGAGTTATATTAGAAGAGCCCATCCAAGAAGGCTCAAGGTAATTGGCCACAGATAAAATTACTTCAAATCAATGTTATTTCTACAGTAGCTTTGATTGGACTAGTCATGTCAACATCATACTTTCAAAATATTAGCTAGCAGTCATCATCATGAATCAAGTTGACAATCTACTGGCAAATCCTTTTTAATCCTTAATGAAGGAAATAATGAAGAGAAATTATAGATAAAATGTATCAGTGCTCATCGGCCATTGAACATAAACATTAAACAACAAGTTGGAAATCGCAAATTCAGCAATGAGTTGGTTTGGAAGGAACCAGTGGCTAACTGCAAGCATTGCAAAGCAATCACTAGCCTACTATTCAGTGGAGTAGGTGTGTGGTCCCAATTCTTGGTTTAATCAATCAATTTTATTTTATATGGCCCTTCGTACATCAGATAATATCTCGAAGTGCTGTACAGAAACCCAGCCTAAAACCCCAAACAGCTAGAATGCAGGTGTAGAAGCACGGTGGCTAGGAAAAACTCCCTAGAAAGGCCAAAACCTAGGAAGAAACCTAGAGAGGAACCAGGCTATGAGGCGTGGCCAGTCCTCTTCTGGCTGTGCCGGGTGGAGATTATAACAGAACTATGCCAAGATGTTCAAAAATGTTCATAAGTGACAAGCATGGTCAAATAATAATCATGAATAATTTTCAGTTGGCTTTTCATAGCTGATCATTAAGAGTTGAAAAACAACAGGTCTGGGACAGGTGGCGGTTCCATAACCGCAGGCAGAACAGCTGAAACTGAAATAGCAGCAAGGCCAGGCGGACTGGGGACAGCAAGGAGTCACCACGGGCGGCAGTCCCGACGCATGGTCCTAGGGCCCAGGTCCTCCGAGAGAAAGAAAGAGAGAATGAGAAAATTAGAGAGAGCCAAGATTTTCAAAATGTTCATAAATGACAAGCATGGTCAAATAATAATCAGGAATAAATCTCAGTTGGCTTTTCATAGCCGATCATTAAGAGTTGAAAACAGCAGGTCTGGGACAGGTAGGGGTTCCATAACCGCAGGCAGAAGAGTTGAAACTGGAATAGCAGCAAGGCCAGGCGGACTGGGGGCAGCAAGGAGTCACCACGGCCGGTAGTCCCGACGTATGGTCCTAGGGCTCAGGTCCTCCGAGAGAAAGAGAGAAGGAGAAAATTAGAGAGAGCCAAGATTTTCAAAATGTTCATAAATGACAAGCATGGTCAAATAATAATCAGGAATAAATCTCAGTTGGCTTTTCATAGCCGATCATTAAGAGTTGAAAACAGCAGGTCTGGGACAGGTAGGGGTTTCGTAACCGCAGGCAGAAACAGTTGAAACTGGAATAGCAGCAAGGCCGGGCGGACTGGGGACAGCAAGGTGTCAGCATGCCCGGTAGTCCTGACGTATGGTCCTAGGGCTCAGGTTCTCAGAGAGAAAGAGAGAACGAGAGAATTAGAGAGAGCATACTTAAATTCACACAGGACACTGGATAAGACAGGAGAAGTACTCCAGGTATAACCAACTGACCCTAGCCCCCCGACACATAAACTACTGCAGCATAAATACTGGAGGCTGAGACAGGAGCGGTCAGGAGACACTGTGGCCCCATCCGAAGAAACCCCCGGACAGGGCCAAACAGGAAGGATATAACCCCACCCACTCTGCCAAAGCACAGCCCCCACACCACTAGAGGGATATCCTCAACCACCAACTTACAATCCTGAGACAAGGCCGAGTATAGCCCACAAAGGTCTCCACCACAGCACAACCAAGGGGGGGCGCCAACCCAGACAGGAAGTTCACGTCAGTAACTCAACCCACTCAAGTGACGCACCCCTCCTAGGGACGGCATGAAAGAGCACCAGCAAGCCAGTGACTCAGCCCCAGTAACAGGGTTAGAGGCAGAGAATCCCAGTGGAGAGAGGGGAACCGGCCCTGGAGAGACAGCAAGGGCGGTTCGTTGCTCCAGAGCCTTTCCGTTCACCTTCACACTCCTGGGCCAGACTACACTCAATCATATGACCTACTGAAGAGATAAGTCTTCAGTAAAGACTTAAAGGTTGAGACCGAGTCTGCGTCTCTCACATGGGTAGGCAGACTGTTCCATAAAAATGGAGATCTATAGGAGAAAGCCCTGCCTCCAGCTGTTTGCTTAGAAATTTTAGGGACAATTAGGAGGCCTGCGTCTTGTGACCGTAGCGTATGTGTAGGTATGTACGGCAGGACCAACTCGGAAAGATAGGTAGGAGCAAGCCCATGTAACGCTTTATAGGTTAACAGTAAAACCTTGAAATCAGCCCTTGCCTTAACGGGAAGCCAGTGTAGGGAAGCTAGCACTGGAGTAATATGATCAAATTTCTTGGTTCTAGTCAGGATTCTAGCAGCCGTATTTAGCACTAACTGAAGTTTATTTAGTGCTTTATCCGGGTAGCCGGAAAGTAGAGCATTGCAGTAGTCTAACCTAGAAGTAACAAATGCATGGATTAATTTTTCTGCATCATTTTTGGACAGAAAATTTCTGATTTTTGCAATGTTACGTAGATGGAAAAAAGCTGTCCTTGAAACAGTCTTGATATGTTCGTCAAAAGAGAGATCAGGGTCAAGAGTAACGCCGAGGTCCTTCACAGTTTTATTTGAGACGACTTTACAACCATCAAGATTAATTGTCAGATTTAACAGAAGATCTCTTTGTTTCTTGGGACCTAGAACAAGCATCTCTGTTTTGTCCGAGTTTAAAAGTAGAAAGTTTTCAGCCATCCACTTCCTTATGTCTGAAACACAGGCTTCTAGCGAGGGCAATTTTGGGGCTTCACCATGTTTCATTGAAATGTACAGCTGTGTGTCATCCGCATAGCAGTGAAAGTTAACATTATGTTTTCGAATAACATCCCCAAGAGGTAAAATATATAGTGAAAACAATAGTGGTCCTAAAACGGAACCTTGAGGAACACCGAAATGTACAGTTGATTTGTCAGAGGACAGACCATTCACAGAGACAAACTGATATCTTTCCGACAGGTAAGATCTAAACCAGGCCAGAACTTGTCCGTGTAGACCAATTTGGGTTTCCAGTCTCTCCAAAAGAATGTGGTGATCGATGGTGTCAAAGGCAGCACTAAGGTCTAGTAGCACGAGGACAGATGCAGAGCCTCGGTCTGACGCCATTAAAAGGTCATTTACCACCTTCACAAGTGCATTCTCAGTGCTATGATGGGGTCTAAAACCAGACTGAAGCATTTCGTATACATTGTTTGTCTTCAGAAAGGCAGTGAGTTGCTGCGCAACAGCTTTTTCTAAAATTTTTGAGAGGAATGGAAGATTCGATATAGGCCGATAGTTTTTTATATTTTCCGGGTCAAGGTTTGGCTTTTTCAAGAGAGGCTTTATCACTGCCACTTTTAGTGAGTTTGGTACACATCCGGTGGATAGAGAGCTGTTTATTATGTTCAACATAGGAGGGCCAAGCACAGGAAGCAGCTCCTTCAGCAGTTTAGTAGGAATAGGATCCAGTATGCAGCTTGAAGGTTTAGAGGCCATGATTATTTTCATCATTGTGTCAAGAGATATAGTACTAAAACACTTAAGTGTCTCTCCCGATCCCAGGCCCTCGCAGAGCTGTGCAGATCCAGGACAGCTAAGCCCTGGAGGAATACGCAGATTCAAAGAGGAGTCCGTAATTTGCTTTCTAATGGTCATGATCTTTTCCTCAAAGAAGTTCATGAATTTATTACTGCTGAAGTGAAAGCCATCCTCTCTTGGGGAATGCTGCTTTTTAGTTAGCTTTGCAACAGTATCAAAAATAAATTTTAGATTGTTCTTATTTTCCTCGATTAAGTTGGAAAAGTAGGATGATCGAGCAGCAGTGAGGGCTCTTCGGTACTGCACGGTACTGTCTTTCCAAGCTAGTCGGAAGACTTCCAGTTTTGTGTGGCGCCATTTCCGTTCCAATTTCCTGGAAGCTTGCTTCAAAGCTCGGGTATTTTCTGTATACCAGGGAGCTAGTTTCTTATGACAAATGTTTTTCGTTTTTAGGGGTGCAACTGCATCTAGGGTATTGCGCAAGGTTAAATTGAGTTCCTCAGTTAAGTGGTTAACTGATTTTTGTCCTCTGACGTCCTTGGGTAGGCAGAAGGAGTCTGGAAGGGCATCAAGGAATTTTTGTGTTGTCTGAGAATTTATAGCACGACTTTTGATGCTCCTTGGTTGGGGTCTGAGCAGATTATTTGTTGCGATTGCAAACGTAATAAAATGGTGGTCCGATAGTCCAGGATTATGTGGAAAAACATTAAGATCTACAACATTTATTCCATGGGACAAAACTAGGTCCAGAGTATGACTGTGGCAGTGAGTAGGTCCAGAGACATGTTGGACAAAACCCACTGAGTCGATGATGGCTCCGAAAGACTTTTGGAGTGGGTCTGTGGACTTCTCCATGTGAATATTAAAATCACCAAAAATTAGAATATGATCTGCTATGACTACAAGGTCTGATAGGAATTCAGGAAACTCAGAGAGGAACGCTGTATATGGCCCAGGAGGCCTGTAAACAGTAGCTATAAAAAGTGATTGAGTAGGCTGCATAGATTTCATGACTAGAAGCTCAAAAGACGAAAACGCAATATTTTTTTGTAAATTGAAATTTGCTATCGTAGATGTTAGCAACACCTCCGCCTTTGCGGGATGCACGGGGGATATGGTCACTAGTGTAACCAGGAGGTGAGGCCTCATTTAACACAGTAAATTCATCAGGCTTAAGCCATGTTTCAGTCAGGCCAATCACATCAAGATTATGATCAGTGATTAGTTCATTGACTATGACTGCCTTTGAAGTGAGGAATCTAACATTAAGTAACCCTATTTTGAGATGTGAGGTATCACGATCTCTTTCAATAATGGCAGGAATGGAGGAGGTCTTTATCCTAATAAGATTGCTAAGGCGAACACCGCCATGTTTAGTTTTGCCCAACCTAGGTCGAGGCACAGACACAGTCTCAATGGGTATGGCTGAGCTGACTACACTGACTGTGCTATTGGCAGACTCCACTAAGCTGGCAGGTTGGCTAACAGCCTGCTGCCTGGCCTGCACCCTATTTCATTGTGGGGCTAAAGGAGTTAGAGCCCTATCTATGTTGGTAGATAAGATGAGAGCACCCCTCCAGGTAGGATGGAGTTCGTCACTCCTTAGCAGGTCAGGCTTGGTCCTGTTTGTGGGTGAGTCCCAGAAAGAGGGCCAATTATCTACAAATTCTATCTTTTGGGAGGGGCAGAAAACAGTTTTCAACCAGCGATTGAGTGCTGAGACTCTGCTGTAGAGCTCGTCACTCCCCCTAACTGGGAGGGGGCCAGAGACAATTACTCGATGCCGACACATCTTTCTAGCTGATTTACACGCTGAAGCTATGTTGCACTTGGTGACCTCTGACTGTTTCATCCTAACATCGTTGGTGCCGACGTGGATAACAATATCTCTATACTCTCTACACTCGCCAGATTTAGCTTTAGCCAGCACCATCTTAAGATTAGCCTTAACGTCGGTAGCCCTGCCCCCTGGTAAACAGTGTATGATCGCTGGGTGATTCGTTTTAAGTCTAATACTGCGGGTAATGGAGTCGCCAATGACTAGGGTTTTCAATTTGTCAGAGCTAACGGTGGGAGCCTTCGGCGTCTCAGACCCCGTAACGGGAGGAGTAGAGACAAGAGAAGACTCAGACTCAGACTCCGACTCGCTACATAATGGGGAAAACCGGTTGAAAGTTTCTGTCGGCTGAATGAGCGACACCGGTTGAGCATTCCAACAGCATTTCCCTCCAGAAGCCATGAGAAAGTTGCCAGAAAGCTGGCTTGCAGCACAGCTATTTTCGCCGTAAGGCGATCGTTCTCCTGTATATTATGAGTACAGCGACTGCAATTAGAAGACATCATGTTAATGTTACTACTTAGCTTCGGCTGTTGAAGGTGTTGACGAACCATGTCCAGATAAAGCGTCCGGAGTGAAAAAGTTGAATGAGGGAAAAAAGTTGCGATGGAAAAACTAAAAATATAAACGGTAATTAAAAACAGAAACAAAACAAAAAACGTAAAGTTGTCAGCTAGCAAAGTAAAGTAAAGTTGGCAGCAAAACGCACAGCAACAAAACGCACAGCAACACGTCTGCAGATTCAACAGGAAGTGACGTCGATCCAGAAGGCGAGGTTAGTACAGTTTAATAACCTCTAACGAGTCTCCCTCCCGGATCCGGGATCCTCCTCATCAAAAAAGCTGACTAGCATAGCCTAGCCTAACGCGACAGGGATATCATATAATATAATTTCATGAAATCGCAAGTTCAATAGAGCAAATGAAAGATAAACATCTTGTGAATCCAGCCATCATTCAATTTTTTTTATGTTTTACAGCGAAAACACAATATATATTTATATTAGCTCACCACAATAGCCAAACACACAACGTCATTTATTCACCGCCAACATAGCTTTCACAAAACCCAGAAATAGAGATAAAATTAATCACTAACCTTTGGACAACTTCATCAGATGACAGTCTTATAACATCATGTTATACAATACATTTATGTTTTGTTCGAAAATGTGCATATTTAGAGCTACATATCATGGTTTTACATTGTGAATACGTAGCCACAATGCACCAAATTATCCGGAGATATTTTGGACAGTCACCTAATCTAACCAAAGAACTCATCATAAACTTTACTAAAAGATACATGTTGTACAGCAAATGAAAGATACACTGGTTCTTAATGCAACCCTTAATGCAACCCCTGTGTTAGATTTTTTAAAGTAACTTTAGTACAACATACAGCATGCAATATTGTGAAACAGCGCCCTACAATTCTCCGCCTTGTTGGAGCCAACATAAAACACAAAAATATGAAATAACATCATAAATATTCTCTTACTTTTGATGATCTTCCATCAGAATGTTGTTCAAGGAGTCCTAGTTCCAGAATAAATCGTTGTTTTGTTTTAGAATGTCCATTTCTTCTGTCGAATTAGCAACTTTGGCTAGCCATGTGGAGGGCACATGTCCAAGAAATCTTTGCGCCTGGAACGAAAAATTCCAAAATTCCCAATAAACGTTGAATAAACTGGTCAAACTCGGTTGAAAATACTAATTTATGATGTTTTTCTCATATGTATCCAATAAAATCAGAGCCGGAGCATTTCGTCGTGTATACGTAACGCATTTCAAAAGACAATGTGGAGTTCCCCTGTGCGCAGTTGAAAACTGACAAAGGAGCGGACCTGTCACTCCAAAAGCTCTCATTCGGCCTCACATCAAGCTAGACACCCCATTCAACCTTCTACTGCCTGTTGACATCTAGTGTAAGGCGTATGAAGTGCATACAGATCCATAAATATAAGCCAGTTGAATAGGCAGGCCCTGACACAGAGCCCCATTTTCAGAATTTTCACTTCCTGTCTGGAAGTTTGCTGCCAAATGAGTTCTGTTTTACTCACAGATATAATTCAAACAGTTTTAGAAACTTCAGAGTGTTGTCTATCCAATAGTAATAATAATATGCATATTGTATGATCTAGAACAGAGTACGAGGCCGTTTAATTTGGGCAAGATTTTTTTCCAAAGTGAAAACAGCGCCCCCTATTAAGAGGAAGTTTTAAAGGTCTCTTTTCCCATATTGGCCATGCTGTCGATCCAGCACGATTTCTGCCGCTCTCAAAACAACTGTTAACTCAGAACTGGGAAATCTGACTTCAGTGAGTTCAAGACAACTGGTAACTCCGACTTGAAAAATAGGTTTTGAACGGTCATCCAACTCGTAATTGTAAATCCAGCCTCTTTCTAGAGCTACGACCTGAAGGTTACTGACATAATCATGATTCGACAGAGTTCCCAGTTGTCTTGAAAGCACCATAAATCCTGAGAATTACAGATTTTGATGACAAAGTTTGATGCCACCTTCCTGTTCAAGTGAGCACAGCACAACAAGGTGAGTCCAACATTGGCTTGTATGCTGCTGCATAAATTATGTAATATGCCAGGGAGATATGTATACTATAGCTAAGAAAGTAATACTAAATGTGTGTTGTGTAGTAAACTGTTAGTAGCCCATGTGCCTCACCCTAATAATTTGGTCTGTTTTCCCCTCTTAATTTTGCCTACTGTTCTGACTTGGTGGTGCACATGTAGCCTATAACCTGTTTTAGAGAAATGTCATCATTATTGTAAGAGCTTTCATTGTCTGCTTATTTTATTTTACCCCTTTTTCGATCCAATTGGTAGTTTCAGTCTTGCCCCATTGCTGCAACTCCCGTACGGACTCGGAAGAGGTGAAGGTCGAGAGCCATGCGTCCCCCGAAACACAACCCGCTAAGCTGCACTGCCTCTTGACACACTGCTCGCTTAACCCGGAAGCCAGCCAGGAGGAAACACCGGACACCTGGAGATCGTGTCAGCGTGCATGCGCCCGGCCCGCCACAGGAGTTGCTAGAGAGCGATGGAACAGGGGCGGCTGGTCAAACCCTTCTCTAACCCGGACGACGCTGGGCCAATTGTGCACCGCCTCATGGGTCTCCCGGTCGCGGCCGACTGCGACACATAGACGAGACGGTCTCATAGACGAGACGTAACATAGTAAATGTATATCCGGGACTTCCAAATCAGTGTCACGTTTGGTATGGTTACATTAGACAGAAGGTTACTTAAAAAGTTGGGTGGTTGGTCAGGGTGGATGGGTCTAGCAACCCAAAGGTTGTGTATTTGAATCTCATCATGTACAACTTTAACATTTTTACTAATTAGCAACTACTTACTACTTTTTAGCTACTTTGCAACTACTTGGCATGTTAGCTAACCCTTACCCTAACCTTAACCCTTTAACCAAACTCCTAACCCTAACCTCAACCCTAACCTTAACCCTAACAATAACCCCTAACCCTATCCTCTAGCTTAGCTAACGTTAGCCACAGCAAATTTGAATTCGTAACATATCATACATTTTGCAAATTCATAACATATTGTATGCATTGCAATTGATAACATATTGTACGAATTGCAATTAGCAACATATCATTCAAATTATAATTTGTAACATATCAAACTACACTGAACAAAAATATAAACTCAACATGTAAAGTGTTGGTCCAATGTTTCATGACCTGAAATAAAACATTTCAGAAATGTTCCATATGCACAAAAAGCTTATTTTTCTCACATTTTGTTTACATCCTTGTTAGTGTGCATTTCTCTTTTGCCAAGATAATCCATCCACCTGACAGGTGTGGCATATCAAGAAGCTGAATAAACGGCATGATCATTACACAGGTGCACCTTGTGCTGGGAACAATAAAAGGCCACTCTAAAATGTGCCATTTTGTCACACAACACAATGCCACAGATGTCTCAAATTTTGAGGGTGCATGCAATTGGCATGCTGACTGCAGAAATTGTCCACCAAAGCTGCTGCCAGATAATTGAGTGTTAATTTCTCTACCATAAGCCGCCTCCAACGTTGTTGAGACACTAGTCTCAATGTCAACAGTGAAGAGGCAACTCCGGGATGCTGGCCTTCCAGGCAGAGTTGCAAAGAAAAAGCCATAACAGCCTTCATTTCTCAGAACAAGAATAGACTGACGAGTTTCAGAAGAAAGCACTTTTTTCCTGCCCATTTTGAGCCTGTAATCCAACCCTAAACGCTGATTCTCCAGATACTCAACTAGTTTAAAGAAGGCCAGTTGAATTGATTCTTTATTCAGAACAACAGTTTTCAGCTGTGCTAACATAATTGCAAAAGGGTTTTCTAATGATCAATTAACCTTTTAAAATGATCAACTTGGATTAGCTAACACAGCGTGCCATTGGAACACAGGAGTGATGGTTGCTAATAATGGGCCTCAGTACGCCTATGTAGATATTCCATAAAAAATCCAGCTACGATAGTCATTTACAATGTTAACAATGTCTACACTGTATTTCTGATCAATTTGATGTTATTTTAATGGACAAAAAATATGCTTTTCTTTTAAAAACAAGGACATTTCTAAGTGACCCCAAACGTTTGAATGGTAGTGTATCTGTGACCAACAGATGCATATCTGTGTTCCCAGTCCTTATATGAACTATAACTCAGTAAAATCTTTGAAATTGTTGCACGTTGCTTTTATATTTTTGTTCAGTATAATTGAAGTGTCCCAGATTTTGTTTACTATGTTACATCTACCTCTGAGTCCACGTTGTTAATCTACTTTGAAGAGCTAGTAAAATGATTTTGTCAGACAGCTCTGCAGCATACTTAGGCAGGCTTGCCTAGCTGAATATGATGACAAAAGACAGTACGAGGAGCCCAGAGATAACATTGTCTGGCTGGCTGCTCCTGCCTGAGCAGAGATGAGATGATGACTTTAAGGAATGAAAAATGGTAAAGCCATCCAATAAAAACGAGAAAAAAAAACAAAGTAATATACACAACTGAAATATTGTATTATTTCATAGTAAATTCCTATTTTTCTATTGATGTCTACCCAACGTGGACCTGACAGAGAAAATTGAATATTTTCAATATTTTGTCAATTGAATGTTCACAGTTGTTGGCTTTGGAACTTCCATTAAAAAGCTCTAAAATCATTTGAAAATCATTATTTCATAATGGTTCTCCTATGAGGACAGCCGAAGAATCCTTTTAGGTTCTAGATAGCACCTTTTTTATATGAGTGTGAAGAGCGCACAAGACATAGGACATATAAGTTGCTTGGAGTTGTGAGGGACAGAAGGGGGAGGGGACGTGGGAGGGAACGTGTGGGGGAAAGAGACTGGGAGAGAGATGCTGCTGCATGTGGACTGTAGCTTGCAGCTGCAATTGTGGAAGAGCGAGAAAGCGTCCTCATGTGAGAGAGACTCAGAGACTACTAGAAAGAGAGAGAGAGTGAGAGAGAGAGAGAGAGAGAGAGAAAGAGAGAGAGAGAGAGTGAGAGACAGACAGAGAGAGAGAGAAGGCTGAAGCACAGAGAGTGAAGTAAATAAAGAATGCACGAAAGACAGTAGAGTGGCGCAATGCTTCTCTGTCTACTGTAGATGTACGAATTCGGTTGTGTCTGTGGAGGCAGTGTGATACCAGAACTATACATTTGCTATCTCATCCACTTGTCTCCTATCAGCTGGATTTACTCAGAAAATGACATCAATGACCATTGGACCATTTACTTGTTCACAATATTGCAGGCACTAAAGGTGAACTTTTAAGAAGTGCAGTGACAATGCAGGTGAGATTCTCTTGATTATTCAAACACTGTACATGTGTTCAACTGTAGGTTGTACTGAAATTAGAGTTTGGTTTGCTAGATTTGAATTTGAGCTTTTGGTTCATGGCATTTCTATCTGTTTATAATTGGGGAAACTGAATATCTACTAGATGCTGAGTTATCTATATTTCATATGTTATGTTTGCGGTAAAAAATATTTAACAGCTTCTGTCTGAAGCCAGTTGATGTGTGGACAGAGGCTGTGCTGTTAAGTTAAATTGAGGTAATAAGCTGTTACTATGCATTTACTTGTAATCTGAGATATATTTGATATGCGCTTCCAGGTAAAAAACAAAACAAAGATGTGCTTTGAAAAGTGAACTTTTATGATTGAGTGTAGAGAACAATGACGTACTGTGTCTCTGTATCGCTCTTCTTTCCCCTCTCTCATATCATACACACAGATACAGTCACACTCACAATATGTGTTGCTTTTGTTCAGTAAGTCCTGTGCTGCTGGCTCTCCCTAGAGCTGCAGACAGCAGGACAGTTGATGGAGTGACGTGCTCTGGGTGGGGTGCCTGTTCATTAGATGAGTGTGATTGAGACCACAGCATATTGACAGGGGGTAGAACAATGAGACTACTGTACATGGTTAACAAACACAACAAAGATCAACAGAGCAAGCGAGGAGTTAGCTATAGATCAGCGGATAGCTAGATTAAGGAATAAAGCACTGTTCACAGTGCTCTTCACACATCCTGCAACAGCAAAATAAATTGATAGAGAAAGTAAGAGGTAGATGATAGGTGTGAAAATAGAAGGCTGGGAAGAGATATGCAGTATGAGTCGTCAGAGATTGAGTAGACTTTGGAGAAGGGAAGAAAAGGTTAAAGGAGGAGAGGGAGTGTGAGAGAGATGGAGTCACTGCTGTGTTCAAGTACAGCTAGGCCATGACAGTGAAGACAGCCCTGGCTTGGGGGGACATCGAGTAGAAATGGCCAGTCCATTATTCCAGATGAGCGTTTCCTGCTCCAGGGAGGGAGCCCTGACCTAGCCCCTAATCCAGCAGCCTTCCCCACGCCTCGCCTCTCACTCAAGGAGACCGCCACGGCTCTCCTCACACAGTCAAACATATATCCACTGCATGCATGACAAGCCCTCCTCACCCACCTCCTCACCAAAAGGTTCACCACACACTTCTGCCTACCACTTAGACATTTTACTTTGCACAGACGCCTGTATATCAGTTTTAATTTGTATCAGGGGCAAGGCATTTGTTCGTCTATTGTTATACTGCTAGTGCACACAAACACTTGCATCTCCTTGGTCTTTTGCATTGGTTTGGAGTTTGTGAGATTTGTTTTGTTGTAAAACTAAAATATTGTGTGCATGAAGTCTAGTGAGTCTGCCAGATCAGAGGCAGAAGGGATGACCAGGGATGGACTCTTGATAAGTACGTGAATTTAACCATTTTCCTGTCTTGCTAAGCATTCGAAATGTAACAAATACTTCTGGGTGTCAGGGAAAATGTATGGAGTAAAACGTACATTATTTTCTTTAGGAAGGTAGTGAAGTAAAAGTAAAAGTTGTCAAATATAAAGTACAGATACCCCAAACAATGACTTAAGTAGTACTTTAAAGGTTTTTTACTTGAGTACTTTACACCTCTGGTTATGTGTCATTAAATATTGCAAGTTGAGCTTCCACCTCCCATTATGACCCGTAGAGTAAATTGCTGCTCTTAGTTGAGCTATTTAGTCATGGTGATTGGTCTATAGGCATGGCTCATAATGAACAAAACAATGCAGCCTCTCTGTCCATGTTGGATTCATTAGCTTCATTCAGCCTGTTGCACACACACATACGTCTGCGTTCGAAGATTGCATGGAGAGAAAAAGCACCTTTGAATGTGCCGTAAAGGTTAAGGGCTCCATTATTCTGTGTGCATTATCTTAAACATGTGAGGCGTGTCACTTAGGCTGGTCCTGCTGGGCCATACTGATAGTTCCCATGGCACTCATCCTCGATGTTAATAAACTGGATGTAATTAGATTGAAGAATACTGTCATTTAGATTTACATACATTTACATTTAAGTCATTTAGCAGACGCTCTTATCCAGAGCGACTTACAAATTGGTGCATTCACCTTATGACATCCAGTGGAACAGCCACTTTACAATAGTGCATCTAAATCTTTTAAGGGGGGGGGGGGGTCAGAAGGATTACTTTATCCTATCCTAGGTATTCCTTAAAGAGGTGGGGTTTCAGGTGTCTCCGGAAGGTGGTGATTGACTCCGCTGTCCTGGCGTCGTGAGGGAGTTTGTTCCACCATTGGGGTGCCAGAGCAGCGAACAGTTTTGACTGGGCTGAGCGGGAACTGTACTTCCTCAGCGGTAGGGAGGCGAGCAGGCCAGAGGTGGATGAACGCAGTGCCCTTGTTTGGGTGTAGGGCCTGATCAGAGCCTGAAGGTACTGAGGTGCCGTTCCCCTCACAGCTCCGTAGGCAAGCACCATGGTCTTGTAGCGGATGCGAGCTTCAACTGGAAGCCAGTGGAGAGAGCGGAGGAGCGGGGTGACGTGGGAGAACTTGGGAAGGTTGAACACCAGACGGGTTTCGGCGTTCTGGATGAGTTGTAGGGGTTTAATGGCACAGGCAGGGAGCCCAGCCAACAGCGAGTTGCAGTAATCCAGACGGGAGATGACAAGTGCCTGGATTAGGACCTGCGCCGCTTCCTGTGTGAGGCAGGGTCGTACTCTGCAGATGTTGTAGAGCATGAACCTACAGGAACGGGCCACCGCCTTGATGTTAGTTGAGAACGACAGGGTGTTGTCCAGGATCACGCCAAGGTTCTTAGCGCTCTGGGAGGAGGACACAATGGAGTTGTCAACCGTGATGGCGAGATCATGGAACGGGCAGTCCTTCCCCGGGAGGAAGAGCAGCTCCGTCTTGCCGAGGTTCAGCTTGAGGTGGTGATCCGTCATCCGCACTGATATGTCTGCCAGACATGCAGAGATGCGATTCGCCACCTGGTCATCAGAAGGGGGAAAGGAGAAGATTAATTGTGTGTCGTCTGCATAGCAATGATAGGAGAGACCATGTGAGGTTATGACAGAGCCAAGTGACTTGGTGTATTGCGAGAATAGGAGAGGGCCTAGAACAGAGCCCTGGGGGACACCAGTGGTGAGAGCACGTGGTGAGGAGACAGATTCTCGCCACGCCACCTGGTAGGAGCGACCTGTCAGGTAGGACGCAATCCAAGCGTGGGCCGCGCCGGAGATGCCCAACTCGGAGAGGGTGGAGAGGAGGATCTGATGGTTCACAGTATCGAAGGCAGCCGATAGGTCTAGAAGGATGAGAGCAGAGGAGAGAGAGTTAGCTTTAGCAGTGCGGAGCGCCTCCGTGATACAGAGAAGAGCAGTCTCAGTTGAATGACTAGTCTTGAAACCTGACTGATTTGGATCAAGAAGGTCATTCTGAGAGAGATAGCAGGAGAGCTGGCCAAGGACGGCACGTTCAAGAGTTTTGGAGAGAAAAGAAAGAAGGGATACTGGTCTGTAGTTGTTGACATCGGAGGGATCGAGTGTAGGTTTTTTCAGAAGGGGTGCAACTCTCGCTCTCTTGAAGACGGAAGGGACGTAGCCAGCGGTCAGGGATGAGTTGATGAGCGAGGTGAGGTAAGGGAGAAGGTCTCCGGAAATGGTCTGGAGAAGAGAGGAGGGGATAGGGTCAAGCGGGCAGGTTGTTGGGCGGCCGGGCGTCACAAGACGCGAGATTTCATCTGGAGAGAGAGGGGAGAAAGAGGTCAGAGCACAGGGTAGGGCAGTGTGAGCAGAACCAGCGGTGTCGTTTGACTTAGCAAACGAGGATCGGATGTCGTCGACCTTCTTTTCAAAATGGTTGACGAAGTCATCTGCAGAGAGGGAGGAGGGGGGGGGGGGGGGATTCAGGAGGGAGGAGAAGGTGGCAAAGAGCTTCCTAGGGTTAGAATTTGCTTGGATGCTTGGAATTTAGAGTGGTAGAAAGTGTCTTTAGCAGCAGAGACAGAAGAGGAAAATGTAGAGAGGAGGGAGTGAAAGGATGCCAGGTCCGCAGGGAGGCGAGTTTTCCCTCATTTCCGCTCGGCTGCCCGGAGCCCTGTTCTGTGAGCTCGCAATGAGTCGTCGAGCCACGGAGCGGGAGGGGAGGACCGAGCCGGCCTGGAGGATAGGGGACATAGAGAGTCAAAGGATGCAGAAAGGGAGGAGAGGAGGGTTGAGGAGGCAGAATCAGGAGATAGGTTGGAGAAGGTTTGAGCAGAGGGAAGAGATGATAGGATGGAAGAGGAGAGAGTAGCGGGGGAGAGAGAGCGAAGGTTGGGACGGCGCGATACCATCCGAGTAGGGGCAGTGTGGGAAGTGTTGGATGAGAGCGAGAGGGAAAAGGATACAAGGTAGTGGTCGGAGACTTGGAGGGGAGTTGCAATGAGGTTAGTGGAAGAACAGCATCTAGTAAAGATGAGGTCAAGCGTATTGCCTGCCTTGTGAGTAGGGGGGGAAGGTGAGAGGGTGAGGTCAAAAGAGGAGAGGAGTGGAAAGAAGGAGGCAGAGAGGAATGAGTCAAAGGTAGACATGGGGAGGTTAAAGTCACCCAGAACTGTGAGAGGTGAGCCGTCCTCAGGAAAGGAGCTTATCAAGGCATCAAGCTCATTGATGAACTCTCCAAGGGAACCTGGAGGGCGATAAATGATAAGGATGTTAAGCTTGAAAGGGCTGGTAACTGTGACAGCATGGAATTCAAAGGAGGCGATAGACAGATGGGTAAGGGGAGAAAGAGAGAATGACCACTTGGGAGAGATGAGGATCCCGGTGCCACCACCCCGCTGACCAGAAGCTCTCGGGGTGTGCGAGAACACGTGGGCAGACGAAGAGAGAGCAGTAGGAGTAGCAGTGTTATCTGTGGTGATCCATGTTTCCGTCAGTGCCAAGAAGTCGAGGGACTGGAGGGAAGCATAGGCTGAGATGAACTCTGCCTTGTTGGCTGCAGATCGGCAGTTCCAGAGGCTGCCGGAGACCTGGAACTCCACGTGGGTCGTGCGCGCTGGGACCACCAGGTTAGGGTGGCCGCGGCCACGCGGTGTGAAGCGTTTGTATGGTCTGTGCAGAGAGGAGAGAACAGGGATAGACAGACACATAGTTGACCGGCTACAGAAGAGGCTACGCTAATGCAAAGGAGATTGGAATGACAAGTGGACTACACGTCTCGAATGTTCAGAAAGTTAAGCTTACGTTGCAAAAATCTTATTGACTAAAATTATTAAAATGATACAGTACTGCTGAGGTAGGCTAGCTAGCAGTGGCTGCGTTGTTGACTTTGTTTGAAAGTGTAGGTGGCTAGGTAACCTCGATAGCTGGCTAGGTAACCTCGGTAACTGGCTAGATAATTAGTCTAAACTACACAATTGTCTTAGATACAAGGACAGCAAAGACAACTATGTAGCTAGCTAACACTAGCTAGCTAACACTACACCAATCAAATCGTTCCATTGTAATGTAATAGTTTCTACAGTGTTGCTATTCGGTAGAAGTTGGCTAGCTAGCAGTGTTAGCAGTGTTGACAGTGTTGACTAGCAGTGTTGACTAGGTAGGAGAACGGCAGCGCGGCGGACGAAAATAGCTGGCTAGCTAACCGAAATTACTCTAGACTCCACAGTTATCTTAGATACAAAGACAGCAAAGACAACTATGTAGCTAGCTAACACTACACTAATCAAGTCGTTCCGTTGTTCCGTTGAATGTAATAGTTTCTACAGTGCTGCTATTCGGTGGCTAGCTGGCTAGCTAGCAGTGTTGATTACGTTACGTTACGTTAAAAGGACGAAAATAGCTGGCTAGCTAACCTAGATAATTGCTCTAAACTACACAAATTATCTTTGATACAAAGACGGCTATGTAGCTAGCTAAGATCAAACAAATCAAACCGTTGTACTGTAATGAAATGAAATGAAATGTGATACTACCTGTGGAGCGAAGCGGAGTGCGGTAGTGCGGAGTGCGGTAGTGTGGCGTAACATAATTGTCAGTCCCTGGAGAACCCTTGATCTGTGTCCCTAACGTAAGATGAAGTGGGAATGCTGCTGCCTGAGGAGCTGCAGCTGCAGTCAATATTAACTGGGCTGGGCTATTTTTACAGTCGGACTCACAATGTTCTTTAACACATTTCCACGTTCACATTTTTTATTGTTGTTCTGTCAGTGTTCCCTCCAATTGCCTTTTTCTTGCTAGATGTCTGTCTCTCTTGATGTCTTCATGCACAGCAGTCAAGGGGATATTGTGTAGGAGGTTGAAAGGGAAAGGTGTGTAGTTGTCAGCTGAAACCAAAATGTGGTTCTGAACATTGAGTACTCTTGGACTATTAGTTTCGAAGACAAGCATAAAAATGTTACGCAATAATAAGATTTAGAAGGAACATTTAGCTTCCATCTTACCTCACATAAAAGGTACCTCTGAAATATGATGGACTATTTGATTACATACAGTCAAGTCCCAAATTATTGGCACCCTTGAGAAAGATGAGCAAAAAAGACTATATGAAATATATAATACAAATACCGATCTACAGTATTTGAATGCAAAAAAGGGAAAGTTAAATTGTTTTATACTAATGCAAGTGCTAAGAGGAAGAGATTTTATTTAACAAGTACTAAAATAGGGTCTTTAAAGAAAGGTATCAAAATTATTGCCACCCCTGTTTTTAATACTCTAGCACACTCCCATTGCGAGGATAAGAACACAGCCTTTAAACATTTTTCTTGTTTTCTTGTTGCTTGTTTCTCCAGTAGCATCTCTCAGTCCAGCACATGGGCACCAGGAGCACAAAGTTCTCCTAGTAGTGAGGTTTGTCTTGGGCCTCGTCCAGACTACCATGACTGACCTCCTGGCCAACCTGAGTGTTCCATGGGGCACACAGGCGATTGTGAGACCCAACCTGACAGCAGCTGCCCTGGTTGTGCCAGGGTCAGACAAGTCTCTGGCCCCCTTCTGCACCTTCTGCTGCTGTGGCCTGCTGAACCGTACCCTGGCTGTGGTGTTTATGGTCAGTCTGGCCTTCGCCATAGTGGTGGGCAACGTGGTCACGCTCACCGTCTTCATGCAGACAAGACAGGTCCGCACACCACAGGGATACCTCAAAGGTAAACAAACAAACTCACTGATTCATTCAGAATGAGCTCATTTACTCCCTAGAAATGCTGTTGATTTGGATAAGAGAGAATGGTAGTCACATGTAAGTTGCTCATGTTTACGCACATAGGTGCAATAGATTCTCTGACATGGAAGAACAACCTTTGGTGTTTTTGACATTGAAAGGTGAAATTCATTTAAATTCAAGTTCTGGTTTAATGTTCTGGAGTTGTTCTAAGATTTCTAGAGTCACATGTTTGTTTATGTTGCCTGCTGGTTACATATAATTTCTTTGCAGATACTCTTACCCAGAGTGACTTATAGGAGCAATTATGGTTAAGGGCCTTGCTCAAGCACACATCGATACATTTTTCACCTAGTCAGCTCAGGGACTCGAACCAGAGACTTTTCGGTTACTGGCCCAATGCTCTTAACCACTAGGCTACCTGCCACCCTGCGTTAGTTATATTGGCAGGATTAATTAAGACAGTCGGTGCTTGTTGATTAGCAGAGAACTAAATCAATCTTCAATACTGTTCAGTTACAATCAGGGATTCCTTTGTGCATTGCCTCAAAAGCCGCGAAACCATTTCCACACAGACTGTTGATTTTTTCCCCATGGAATTGAATGTAAAATCAGCTTTTAGAACACAGGGATTTGTACCGTATGTGGTTGAGTGTGAACTGTGAATGACCTTTCTCTCCTGACAGTCTCTCTGGCCATAGCGGACATGATGGTTGGAGTGCTGGTGGTTCCTTTCTCTGTCTACACTGAGATCTCTCTGATGGTGACCAGTTCCCCTCCTGTCTGGTACCAGGGGGGCACTGACCCCTCCATGGGGGGCCTGGTGGGACCCTGGCAGCCCTGCATGCTGATTGGTCCAGTCTTCGCCGGCTGTACATTTGTCTCCATCAGCACTATTTTCCTGATGACGGTAGAGCGCTGTGTGGCCATCTTATGGCCCCTTCATAAGGACCACCTGGTGACACGGAGACGTACCCTGTTTCTCATCCTCTTCTCCTGGGCAGGCAGTTTCCTCCTGGCCCTGGCCCCCCTCATCCTCAGCAACAACTTCACACTGGAGTACAGTGAGTGCAGCCGGATGTGTAACTACGTCCCCCTGTGGGATGGAGTCACGCTGCCCTCTGACGCCAACATCCTCCTGCTGTTCCCTGTGTTTGACTTCACGCTGCTGGGCGGCACCCTGGTATTCAACATCCTGTCCTTCACCAGCATCCGCCACTACACACGCAAACGTAAGCTCATGTCAGAGGGGAATGTAGGGGTCGAGGGAGGGGGAGGCGGCTGCCAACATCGACCCTCCTTCTCTGACATCAAGGCTGCCAAGACGATCAGCATTCTGACATTTGCCTTCACGGCTTCCTTCACCCCCATCGCTGTGTTTGTGCTGGGCAACGTGGTGGGCTTCACCTGGTGCAACTTCTCCTTCGTAGCCTTCTGGATCCTGACTGGGAACAGCTGCTGTAATGTGATAATATACAGCGTGAGAGACCAGCGCTTCAAGAAAGGAGTGACTCTGCTTTTTCAGAGGGAGCACTCACCTTCCCACGGGGAGAAAGGCGGAGCTACACCACCCCCACTCACCTTGTGACTACACCCCAAACCCCACCTCCTCTATTTTGAAAAGACAACCAGTGCCCTTTTATTTAACTTTACTATGAATTAATCGATTTAATCGGCATTTAATCGGCATTTAACTTCAGGTAAAACAACGACAAAAAAGACACAATTATGGAAAATGAATTGTTTCCATTTTTTTTCACTGTGTCTAAATACTGAAACATAACTGTAGCTAACCTATGCGGTATCTAGTAGTTGCCAGTTATTCCCAGCATCATTTAAATCATATGACTCAAGCTGTCTCATTGGACGAGGTGAGATATCTGTGGGGGATATCTTAATAACATGCACTTTATCATAGAGTTGTCAGTAATGTATGGTTTTCATTTGTTTTGTGACTATCCAGAAACGTGTTCATTTTGCACAATTTTCTCTATAATAGCTTTTATTTTTGCTATAATACCATTATATTCATGAGGATGGCCTAATCAAATGTGAGTGAATGAAATGAATCTAAATGAAGAGTGATGTTGATTTTTTATAAAGTTATGGGCAAATCCACAGGTCCCTGATCTGTACTACACAGAAATGCATAATTATGGATATGAATGTCATTCTCTTCAAGGTGATGCATCCTGAATAGGTTCACAAAGGTTTACATATGCAATATCCTCTTTTGCATATTTGGGTATTATTCTACACACTGGATATTATTTTAATGAGCTCTGCCCCCAACCAAGACCAAATGAAATCTGAACCAATCATAGATGTCTTTGTTTCATACGTTTGGACATCAAAGTACAGCAGAGTACAGTAGAGTACAATACAACACAGTAGAGTTCTGTACAGTACAGTAGAGTACAACACAGTAGAGTAGAAATCAGTACAGTAGAGTACAATACAACACAGTAGAGTACAATACAACACAGTAGAGTTCTGTACAGTACAGTAGAGTACAACACAGTATAGTAGAAATCAGTACAGTAGAGTACAATACAACACAGTAGAGTACAATACAACACAGTAGAGTTCTGTACAGTACAGTAGAGTACAACACAGTAGAGTAGAAATCAGTACAGTAGAGTACAATACAACACAGTAGAGTACAATACAACACAGTAGAGTTCTGTACAGTACAGTAGAGTACAACACAGTAGAGTAGAAATCAGTACAGTAGAGTACAATACAACACAGTAGAGTACAATACAACACAGTAGAGTTCTGTACAGTACAGTAGAGTACAACACAGTAGAGTAGAAATCAGTACAGTAGAGTACAATACAACACAGTAGAGTACAATACAACACAGTAGAGTTCTGTACAGTACAGTAGAGTACAACACAGTATAGTAGAAATCAGTACAGTAGAGTACAATACAACACAGTAGAGTACAATACAACACAGTAGAGTTCTGTACAGTACAGTAGAGTACAACACAGTAGAGTAGAAATCAGTACAGTAGAGTTCTGTACAGTAGAGTACAATATAACACAGTAGAGTACAATACAACACAGTAGAGTAGAAATCAGTACAGTAGAGTTCTGTACAGTAGAGTACAATATAACACAGTAGAGTACAATACAACACAGTAGAGTAGAAATCAGAACAGTAGAGTTCTGTACAGTAGAGTACAATACAACACAGTAGAGTAGAAATCAGAACAGTAGAGTTCTGTACAGTAGAGTACAATATAACACAGTAGAGTACAATATAACACAGTAGAGTACAATATAACACAGTAGAGTACAATACAACACAGTAGAGTAGAAATCAGAACAGTAGAGTTCTGTACAGTACAGTAGAGTACAATACAACACAGTAGAGTACAATACAGCACAGTACAATACAGCACAGTAGAGTAGAAATCAGTACAGTAGAGTTCTGTACAGTAGAGTACAATATAACACAGTAGAGTACAATATAACACAGTAGAGTACAATACAGCACAGTAGAGTAGAAATCAGTACAGTAGAGTTCTGTACAGTAGAGTACAATATAACACAGTAGAGTACAATATAACACAGTAGAGTACAATACAACACAGTAGAGTAGAAATCAGTACAGTAGAGTTCTGTACAGTAGAGTACAATATAACACAGTAGAGTACAATACAACACAGTAGAGTAGAAATCAGAACAGTAGAGTTCTGTACAGTACAGTAGAGTACAATACAACACAGTAGAGTACAATACAGCACAGTACAATACAGCACAGTAGAGTAGAAATCAGAAGAGTAGAGTTCTGTACAGTACAGTAGAGTACAATACAACAGAGTAGAGTAGAGTACAATACAGCACAGTAGAATACAATACAACACAGTAGAGTAGAAATCAGTACAGTAGAGTTCTGTACAGTACATTATAGTGTACTCAACTGTAGTGTGCCCTTCTGTGTACTGTACTAAACTCTACTGTACAAAACTATACTTTTCTTTACTGTATGGTACTGTGCTGTGCTGTGCTGTGCTGTCCAAACTTGTGAACCCAACTGTGATTTGGGACTACTATTTCAAGGCACAATGCAATGTTTCATAAACTTACAGAAGGCAGAAACATTTCTCCAAAACAAAATATGTGTTGATATTAGTTGGCAGGGGTCATTTCTTCAACATTATTGTGTTTTGATGTAGCTTTCATTTGACAGCCAGTATGATGTGCTCCTACCTTTACAAGTTGGTGTTCATAGGTCCTTTTACATGAAAATGACCTTGTTCATCTCATGGTTGCCAGTGTACACAAGGAAAAATGTATCTGAATGGTACAACAAGTAAGAATGAATATGAAACATAAATGAAACATTTATAAATTCACTGAAATAGACATAACGATTCAGATGCCTTATCTTATGTTTTGAGTGTGAATGACCCACAAAGACCAAATCCTCTGTTTAATCTGTTCTGTTTGGTGGCTGTAAAGGTATACCATTAGAGGGACTACATTTACGTCTGAATATTCTCATTAAATACCATTATATGTTGAGTATAAAATTATTATTATTCAAGGAAAAACATGCTCCAGATATTTACAGCACTTATACAATGTTGATCGAATAAATGCTAATCAATTTATTTAAATTCAAAAAATATCTTACTTGAAATTACATGACTTAAAGTAAACATTTTTAGCTTAAAGTAAACACAATAGCATTTTCAATAAACATCACCCAAAGAAATCAGGATAATTTCCATATGATCTGTACTAAATAGCTGTTTGGTACATTTTGTCACAGTGGCAATGATAATATTTCATGAAAATAAAATATCTGTTTTGAAATATTTTACAAGCTTAGAGACTTTGGTTTATGTGAACATTGCTGTGTCAATATTTAAGCACGGTACAGAACTTTATCAGTATTGCATTATTTATCAGATGACGTCAGATGTTGTCATAAACGCATTTGGAAACACTTCGTTTGTGAGTTTTTAATGGTGTTCACTCATGAGAGTAATGTGTTCAGACAGTACTAAATGTCTTTCAGGCATCTGCTCTAAAATTCACCGCCTCAGCAGTTACACAAGCTACACTAGAACCAATCATTTTCATCTTTTGTCCCCATCAGGATCCAACTTCCTTCCATTTGAGAAACGTTAGTGGAGAAGGGAACATCCTGCTAGCTGTGGTCAACAAGCCACTGGATGTCTCAGGAGTCCTGACAATGTCTACAATGTGATCTCTCACACATGAGTCATGTCATAGTTTACAAATGTGGCATAAAAAAAAGTATATATAAAAAAAATATATATACAATGGATTTTTATCTACTATCACTATTTATGTACGACCATGCCATCTTCCTGACAACAGATCACCAAATGGTAGACCTAGTAAATGTGCATATAATCAGGAAGCTACTCCTCACTCCCATGTGCTGACCTCATAAACTATGTCAGCAACAGGGTTATTATGGCGACAAAATGATTGTATATATATTTGTTTACCTTTATTTAACGAGGCATGTCAGTTAAGAACAAATTCTTATTTACAATGACGGCCTACCATGGTCCCCTAACCCGGACAACGCTGGGCCAATTGTGCACCGCCCTATGAGACTCCCGATCATGGCCAGTTGTGATACAGCCCAGGATCGAACCAGGGTCTGCAATGACACCTCTAGCACTGAGAAGCAATGCCTTAGACCACTGCGCCACCCGGGAGCCCAATAAATAGGCCATGATTGGCACCAGGCCCATCATCACTGAGCAGTGAATTGCTTGTTGAGAGAAATGCTCTTTGCTGAATATGGAACATGTCAGATGCATGCTCTGTACAGCCGTGCTTCATCTTATCCCCCCGGTTGACAGGGAGGGTTTGGATATCACATTCACTCCTCATAATCAGAGAAATCTGGAGATGCTGCAAGGAAGCATTAGATGGAAATGGATGGGGAGAGGCTAGTATGTCAGAGCAGAGGTCTGGCTGGCAGAGATGTGATAAAAGCATATTCCTCCTACAGCACTACCATGACATAAATGATCTGACACATGGCTGGTCATGTGACAAGGCAAGG
Source organism: Salvelinus fontinalis (assembly GCF_029448725.1). NCBI lineage: Eukaryota > Metazoa > Chordata > Actinopteri > Salmoniformes > Salmonidae > Salvelinus > Salvelinus fontinalis. Next base: position 16,365,467 of record NC_074699.1, read on the forward strand.
CTAAGGAGAACACTGGACTGTCAAAAGAACCACTTACTGGGAGAGAGAGAGATGGGGAAGAGGGAGAAAGAGAGAGAGCGAGACAGAGGCATGATTAAAATATGCTGCTGTGTGTTGTTCATTTCACAATCTAAAAGTGGACCTAGAATTTGGGTTGTATCATTACGGCACAACTAACAGTCTGACAAGCGTTCGTAGGTCTATGTTTGCATACTGTATATACCCAGCGCTTTGACTCCGTGGCCACCAGAATGACAGCACTGTTGATTTCCCCAGGCACTCTGGACACTGACAGCCCATCTGTGGTTTATCTAATTAGGGGTTGAGATGACAAGAAATCCTTTTTGTGTTTAGGAAATCTTGAAAGTTACTGGCTAATTGCATCCTTAAACTGCCCCTGCAGACATCTGCCACCCAACCAGCTCTAAACCATTATCCCCTTTCAGCTGATAGGTAGTCATTAGAGGATGTTCTCAGCTCATGGTTAAAGTTCCTACTACCTAATTGCCAATCTCAAATAGGTGGCACCAAATCTGCTGCCAGATACAGATGAGAAATCCAATTATGTGTTTCACTTCAGGCAATGTTGTGGGGTAACTTGACAGGTTGCATATTTTTCCAGTAACAACGAGCAACTCTAGTAAACAAGGTGCTACTTTAAATGTTTAACCTGCCAAGTGATTCACAGACACATTTTAGGCTTAAGAAATACACACATGGTAATCATTGTACTGAATTTCAAATCTCTGGTAGCAAAAGCTATTATGTTTTGGTTCCTTTTGATGTTTTTCATTTTCATGCTATATTGGTATGCTGGTGAGGGACAGAAACAGAGTCCTTGTAGGCATCTTAGCAACATTGTGTTTTGTTACATTAGAGTTGGTTCAGCAATTATACACAGGTGGGAAATCAGACAACTGCAACTTTCCTTGCGGCTACACTTTTATGGAAAAATTGATTATTTAGCCTGCTTGCTCTCGCTGTGTGACTAGCCAGTCTGAGGTTAGTGAATGTACCCATTCACATCGCTTAGTGAAATTGTAAGGTCAAAAACATGACCAAAAGTTTAATTAAAAACATTTTACCTTCTTGAAAATGTGTATTAGGCATTGGATATGATTTTAAGCTTGTCTTCTACCAAAAGATAAAGGTTGAAACGCAGATTGACTAAAGCATTTAAGTGCTAAAGTGTTTTAGCCCCATTGCAATTATCATATTTGTAGCAACTCTGAATAGGCAGGCTGGCATTAATCCCTCCTGTTACTCTAGAGTGAAGTTCTGATGCAAGGTTCCTGAGGGAAGCTCCTATCATTACCACCCAGGTAAATAGGACCCAGACAATTAACAGGAGGAACATTGTGTCAGCTACTGATAGCGCTCTTGGAACAACCTCAACAAACCTCCCTGTCAAATATCACCATTCATTCCTGTATTATTTTTTTTTTAAAGGACACAAAGATGCTTTCCTCTAAACAAACAAAATTACATTTGCCAGTAAAAAAAGAGACCTTAAGGCATTTGTTATTCACAGAGAGATTTGAATATGTTTACGACACGTGCATGGAGCCAGCCAGTGTATTTTAGTCAGTTTGGAGAGCTGTCACAGGTTTGTTCTCTGAAGGAGGGGTGATTCACCATACAGGCCATTCAACGATCAGAGGCTCCATTGATAAAGACAAAGATCGACTAACTATATGTAAAATATTCATCCACCCTCAGCACCCTTGTGATGTGGAATCCATGTGGAAAATACATTGGATTTGAAAAAAGGTCAACGTAAATGGTTGTTTTGAGGGTGTATTTTCACAACAGGATTATGTCATCATGGTAACCACATTCCAACAGACAAACCTTGTATAAAATATGTTGAATTTGCACCTTTAAAACATATCTTCTCCCATCCAGGGTTTTAACCAAGCCCAGCCCTGCTTAGCTATGATATTAGTCAGACTATTACCAATGTGCTATCGTGAGAATGGCAGATCTTCACTTAAAAACAAAACAGATTCACTGTTGCTATCAAAGTCATTCCTAAAGGTAGGTTTAACAGAGACAAATGAAATGTGATCATACTTTACCACTCATAACATCATTGATGCTATTGAGGCTTATATAGCATTTTAATTCCAGTTTATATAGCGTTTTAATTCCAGTTAGTCTACAAATTAATAATTTAAATATTAGATTCACGTCTCCAAAAATTGAAGTTAAAGAATTGCACTAAATCATATCAAAATTTATTTAAAGTGCATTTAAAGTTTGATTTGATTTAGTACTATTCTTTCATTTTGATTCTTGGTTAAGATGGAGATGTGAATCCAACATGTAAATTATTCATTTTTAGACAAACTGGAATTAAAGACAGAAAGTATTCAGATCCCTTGACTTTTTCTACATTTTGTTATGTTTACAGCCTTATTCTAAAATTGATTAAATAGTTTTTTTCTCATCAATCTACACACAATACCTCATAATAACGAAGCAAAAACAGGTTTAAATTATTTTTTGCAAAGTTATTACAAATAAAAAACTGAAATATCACATTTACAAGTATGCAGACCCTTAACTCAGTACTTTGTTGAAGCACATTTGACAGCGATTACAGCATAGAGTCTTCTTGGGTATGACGCTACAAGCTTGGCATACCTGTATTTGGGGAGTTTCACCTATTGTTCTCTGCATATCCTCTTAAGCTCTGTCAGGTTGAATGGAGAGCATTGCTGCACAGCTATTTTCAGGTCTCTCCAGAGATGTTTGATCGGGTTCAAGTACGGGCTCTGGCTGGGCCACTCAAGGACATTCAGAGACTTGTCCCGAAGCCACTCCTGCGTTGTCTTGGCTGTGTTCATAGGGTCGTTGTCCTGCGGCAGAGTTGTAAAGTACTTAAGTAAAAATACTTTCAAGTACTACTTAAGTAGTTTTTTGGGGGTATCTGTACTTTACTATTTATATCTTTGTCAACCTCTACTTTTTCTTCACTACATTCCTAAAGAAAATGATGTACTTTTTACTCCATACAGTTTCCCTGGCAACCATAAAGTACTCGTTACATTTTAAATGCTTAGCAGGCCAGGAAAATGGTCCAATTAACACACTTATCAAGAGAACATCCCTGGTCTTCCCTACTACCTGATCTGGCGGATTCACTACGTAAATACAAATGCTTCAATTGTAAATTATATATGAGTGTTGGAGTGTGCCCCTGGCTATCCGTCAATAAAAAAAGCAAGAGAATTGTGCCGTCTGGTTTGCTTAATATAATGAATTTTACTTTTGATATTAAGTACATTTTAGCAATTACATTTACTTTTGATACTTAAGAGTATTTAAAACCAAATACTTTTAGACAAGTAGTGTTTTACTGGGTGACTTTCACTTTTACTTGAGCCATTTTCTATTAAGGCATCTTTACTTTTACTCAAGAATGACAATTGGGTACTTTTACCACCACTGCCTGTTAGAAGGTAAACCTTTGTCCCCAGTCTGTGGTCCTGAGCACTCTGGAGCAGGTTTTTATGAAGGATCTTTCTGTACTTTTCTCCATTCATCTTTCCCTCAATCCTGACTTGTCTCCCAGTCCCTGTTGCTAAAAAACATCCCCACAGCATGATGCTGTCGCAACCATGCTTCACCGTAGGGATGGTGCCAGGTTTTCTCCAGACGTGACGCTTGGCATTCAGGCGAAAGAGTTCAATCTTGGTTTCATCAGACCAGAGAATGTTGTTTCTCATGGTCTGAGAGTCTTTAGGTGTCTTTTGGCAAACTCCAAGCGGGCTGTCATGTGCCTTTTACTGAGGAGTGGCTTCCATCTGGCCACTCTACCATAAAGGCCTGATTGGTGGAGCGCTGCAGAGATGGTTGTCCTTCTGGAAGGTTCTCCCATCTCCAGAGAGGAACTCTGGAGCTCTGTCAGAGTGACCATCGGGTTCTTGGTCATCTCCCTGACAAAGGCTCTTCTCCCCGGATTGCTCAGTTTGGCCAGGCGGCCAGCGCTAGGAAGTGTCTTGCTGGTTCTAAACTTTTTCCATTTAAGAATGATGGAGGCCACTGTGTTCTTTGGGACCTTCAATGCTGCAGAAATGTTTTGGTACCCTTCCCAAGATCTGTGCCTCAACACAATCCTGTCTCGGAGCTCTATGGACAATTCCGTCAACCTCATGGATTTGTTTTTCCTCTGACATGCACTGTCAACTGTGGGACCTTATATAGACAGGTGTGTGCCTTCCCAAATCATGTCCAATCAATTGAATTTACCACAGGTGGACTCCAATCAACTTGAAGAAACATCTCAAGGATGATCAATGGAAACAGGATGCACCTCAATTTTGAGTCTCAGTGCAAAGGGTCCAAAAACGTATGTAAATAAGTTTTTATTTTTTATACATTTGCAACAATTTCTAAAAACCTGTTTTTGCTTTGTCATTATGGGTTATTGTGTGTAAATTGACGAGGAAAAATATTAATTTAATCCATTTTAAAATAAGGCTGTAACTTAACAAAATTTGGAGAAAGGGAAGGGGTCTGAATACTTTCCGAATGCACTGTATTGTATCTTCTTCAAATGTTGAAATTTGGTTGCATTGACAACCAAACACAATTCAATATCACTTTTGAAATACAATAAATTGCCTATTAACTTGTCGGCAACCTAAGTTGGATTCACGTCTCCAACTCAAACAAAAATAAAAGCCTTCTAATATTAATCTCTTACTCAGTGGCCACTTTACCTGACACATTCCTTAAACCAATGTCCATTAGTGTACTATGAGATCAAAGCCTATGGTTCAACTTCATTTATGTAACTACTTTTCATATCACAACAACTTGGCTCACAATGGATGGCCGTCACTATAAATACATCCTACAGTATAGTGTATTGGTTCCTGGTTCCGATCTCTGTCTGCACGTACCTAACTGGCTCTTGGTGTGTGATCTCAGTCTGGGTCACAATAGGGCAGTATTGTTCTCTTGATCTGAGACCTGTGCTCCACTCACACACCCATCCACTCTCATATGAACACAACATGGAAATCAGGTCTTTGAAAACTATGCTGCCAGCAAGGTGATTTTCTAGAGCACATTGAGAGCCTTAGCATCGGTACGTGAAGTCTGCTATGTTTTCCCCCTCTATTTTCATGGTGCTTTTGAAATGTTAATTGGTCATAAACAATGTCCACATTGGCCCGGGTCTCTTTTTGGCTCTGGCAGGAGTACAGAGATCAGAGTCAGAGATCGCTCAGGGGGAACACCTAAAAACTATACAACAAATCTCTCTCCAGGTATAGAAACAAAACATCAGGAAGTATAAACTCATATGCCCTCAATGGGCCATTAATATTTCACCAAGATGCTGAGGTAAAAATGCTGCTCTGCTACTGATGCCTGAAAGCTATGCCAGAAAATATGTTTTCTGAAAATCTGACCTGCTGACATTCCTCTCCGTGTATGTGGATTGATGATGAGGCTAGGGAACAGAAATGTATGCACTTGAGCTAATTATCTAGCTTGTTTTGTAAGCGATACATTTTATATTTCTGAACCATCACTGAGTTTTTACTGACTGAAGAATCATTGCTTGAGTGAGAAAAAGTGATGAGCATTGATTGCTGCTTAAAAGTAGCCAATAGCATTCATACATCAAAGACACAGAAGGGAAAGACGGTATTAGTCTACAGTAGAAAAGTCTGAAAAGACAAAAATCAACAAACACATTTTTTGTTTTTCTACAATATCCAGCAAATAATAAAAGTGGGTCAGGGACTTGTGGTTTTGTTAGTGTGTGTTAGCAAAGAGTTTAAGTTCATACTCTCCTCTCAGACTAATAGATCAATACATTCATACCCATTCTCAGCTACATTCACAATCAATGCTTATTACTTTTTCTCCTCACTCCAGCATTCAAAAGTCAGACAGAAATGTAGATTGAATCCCAAACAATCAGCTAGACAATAAACTCAAGGACACACATTTCTGTCCCCTGGCAATGATTGAAATGAACAATAGATATGTCGCATAATTTCAACCTGAAGGATAATTGAGTTTCCAATACAAATGTCATATGAGGATGCCTGCATCATACAATCACAGTAGAGTCAGGACATTACAAGGTGTCCTCAGAGAGGCCAGGTAGACTACCACTCCCACCCTCCCTTCCACCTCCCCTCCTCCAGCTAACCGCCATGTCAACTTGATTATTCACACAGCCTCCAAGTCATAAAGGCATATAATCTAGAGGTACATTTTATTGAAATAACTATGAAAGACTGATTGTATTCTTTAGAAAGCATCAAAACACAGAATAATACATCCTCCACTCACAGCTCCAGATTTTCACAGACCGACCATCCTACTGCAGGTGTGATGAAGAGAGAGCGTGACAGATGGAGAAGGGGATTTTTGTCAAAGTCTAAGATGGCTGTTTTTCCCATACTTAACTTTAGATATAGCAAGGAAGAACTCCCTTGATAACGAAACAACTCAGTCTATCCTGTCAGTCACTGAACAGCCGTTGTTAGTACTATTGTCTGCCATGTTCTACTACCCTGTTTGTTTCACACTCTCCTGAGCTGATAAGAGCAGCAGAAGTCCCATATGTACTCCCTGCATGGCTCTGTACTCTGTGTTTTCTTGGGTTATCAGCAGCTGTGTTGTTATATAAACACCCAAATATCTACAGGACATAGCTAAATAAAGATCAAATAGAACCCAATATTAGTACAGGACCCACAATAGCATTTTACAACCTTGTCCGTTGCTTTTATTGTATACGTTCTGAGCTGTGTGTGTGTGTAATTCTATCAAGAGAGTAGCTGATAATAGGCTTGGTAGGGAAGTATGGATGGCACAGCCCTTGACTCTCACACCTGTGACTGCCAGGACCCAGAAGCAGTGTCTCCCCTGGCATTCACACTACACACACCCACACATTACTTTTATTTGGTTGTATTGTTTCTTTTTTTAAATGTGTCCTTTAGTTGTCGTATGCGGACACCTTCTTGTCGAACATTTCATTCCAATATCATGGATGTTAATATGGAGTTGGTCCCCCCCTTTGCTGCTATAACAGCATCCACTCTTGTGGGAAGGCTTTCCACTAGATGTTGGAACATTGCTGCGGGGACTTGCTTCCATTCAGCCACAAGAGCATTAGTGAGGTCGGGCACTGATGTTGGGCAATTAGGCCTGGCTCGCAGTCGGCGTTCCAATTCATCCCAAAGGTGTTCGATGGGGTTGAGGTCAGGGCTCTGTGCAGGCCAGTCAAGTTTTTCCACACCGATCTCAACAAACCATTTCTGTATGGACCTCGGGGGCATTGTCATGCTGAAACAGGAAAGGGCCTTCCCCAAAATGTTGCAACAAAATTGGAAACACAGAATTGTCTAGAATGCTATTGTATGCTGTAGCATTAAGATTTCCCTTCAATTGAACTAAGGTGCCTAGCCCGAACATGAAAACAGCCCCAGACCATTATTCCTCTTCCACCAAACTTTACAGTTGGCACTATGCATTGGGTCAGGTAGCGTTCTCGCCAAACACAGATTTGTCCATCGGACTGCCAGATGGTGAAGCGTGAATCATCACTCCAGAGAACGCGTTTCCACTGCTCTAGAGTCCAATGGCGTTGAGCGTTACACCACTCCAGCCGACGTTTGGCATTGAGCATGGTGATCTTAGGCTTGTGTCCTGCTGCTCGGCCATGGAAACCCATTTCATGAAGCTCCCGACGAACAGTTAATTTGCTGACGTTGCATCCTGAGGCAGTTTGGAACTCGGTAGTAAGTGTTGCATCCGAGGACAGATACATACGCGCTTCAGCACTCGGCGGTTCCGTTCTGTGAGCTTGTGCGGCCTACCACTTTGCGACTGAGCCGTTGTTGCTCCTAGACATTTCTACTTCACAATAACAGTACTTAATGTTGACTGGGGAAGCTCTAGCAGGGCAGACATTTTACGAAGATAAGACACCAGGGTATAGCAACCACTTCAATCAAACTACATTCCAACACGCGGTCGTGTAATCTACTCAACTGTATGCTGTGAACTGCTTGACGATGCCATAGGTTCCTTGTATCATGGCATAGCAGCAGAATCGTTCTGATCCTCTTGAACACTGAACACTGAGCACCGAGGCACACTCACAGAGCACCAGGTGACTTGGGTGACCTGAAAGGATGACCGCTGTCATTCCTGCCTCAGGTGCTCTGTTTATGTCATCCTGTCTGTCTGACCTATTCCTACTTTACAATCCAATTGTAAAACATGAGAGAAAAGCTCTGTATGGAACACCAGGAGTAAACCCAGGTCTACAATACATCTCTGGGGCTTTCTCACTAGGAATCTACAGTAATGTTACCACACTGGTACCTACCCGTCTACTCAAATCCAAGGCGTCTTGACTTCCACTGAACGCCAGGGAACTGGATGTTTCTCAGCAGCCAAAGATCAGAGGCTATGATAGATGTAAAGCTTCCATTGACATGGTGATGATGCCTCTCCACCCTACAGAGTCGATATGGAAACAGTTACTGCTCTCCAGAAGTGTTGCAGAAGAAAGGGGTGGGGGAATACTTATAGCCTTATTATTAACTGGGTGGTTCGAGGTCTGAATGTTGATTGGCTGAAAGCTGTGGTATTTATTTTTACTGTTCTAATTATGTTGGCAACCAGTTTATAATAGCAATAAGGCACGTCTGGGGGGTTGTGGTATATGGCCAATATACCACGGCTAAGGGCTGTATCCTGGGACTCTGCGTTGTGTCACGCATAAGAACAGCCCTTAGCCGTGGTATATTGGCCATATACCACACCCCCCCGGGCCTTATTGCTTAATTGTAGCCTTCTGTATTGTGTTGTATTGTAATGCAAGCTATTCAGAATATGTACGTGTTCAATGCAAGTACATTCTATAAAAGGGAATGAATTGAAATCATACATTTTCAAAATCTTCTGACCAATCAGATCAGCTCAGAAAAAGATCTAAAGTAAAAAGATCAGAATTGGGCTGCCTGTGTAAACACAGCCATTGAGAAACAGTATAAAACATACCACCTTATGTACAGTTTATACTTTATTCTTCATATCTCCACTATCATTGGATCATGTCCACCCACAACCTTCAAGGTTGATTTGTTTCAGAAAGACCAATAATCCAAAAGAATCAGCTCTACTCAATTCTAATTTCTCTTATGAGTGGAGCATATGAGACAACTAGACAAGAGTCCCTTCCAGTTAAACAATAGTTTGTTGACTTTGCTGTTGGATGTTCAATGCACATCAAGAAAACAGAAATATCACATTTAAGTAAACGTCAACATCTATAAAAGAGAAAAGAGAATTAACATTGGACTGGACCAAGAGAGACGAGAGGAGAGGGAGGGGACATCAGTACAAAATTAGACTAGCAATTTGAATATTATAGCCACAGTGTATTCTGCCAGCAGCGAGTAGTACATATAGGGCTATGTGACGCAGTCTTCTAATCCGTTCAGGGGAAAGTCAAAGAGTCAGGACCCCAAAATAAATTAGGGTAGTCCATTTTTCTTTTTTCACATTATTTTGCATGCTCCAGGAACAGAGAGCAGCTGTTAAGTTTGGTCAACATGTTTTGTTTACAAGGTTTGCATGCAGATTCTGGGCAAGAGTCTATGTCTATTGGCATCCATTGTTGTTGGACTGACTCACTGTAGTCTGTTTTCTCTGAACCAACGAGGATGCCTAAATCAGAGAAGGTAAGTACTTAGAGGCATTCAGTGCTATTGCTGGGGCCTGAGGGCAGCTGTCAAGACATGTCTCCACACAGCTGCTACTGCTCACAAGGAGCTGAATCACATCATCTGGGAGAAGGAGTGACTATGAACCATTACTGACAGCATGCAGAGATTCACACTTACAGCACACCTGATGACTGTAGACAGATGCGATCATATATAAATGACACCCTTAAATGGTTCACAATTTATTTTTAAATAAGTTGAAATTGAAAAAACTTTGTGTTCACATGTATTTGTTTGATTAACAACTGCACTGGACCCCCCCCCCCACCCCCCCCTGAAAAATAAAATCCGCACCAAAATTTAGATTTTTTACTTCAAAGTCCAAAAATGGCCTAAACTAAATTATTTAAATGTTTAATTAATTTGTTTGGAGGCAAATTCTTGTTTTCTGTGTCATTTATCTCAGCTGTGATAATTTGCAGGTGCATGAAGGGTACAAATTCCTTTGGGTGGTGGACCATTCTTGATACACACGGGAAACTGTTAAGTGTGAAAAACTCAGCAACATTACAGTTCTTGACATAAACCGGTGCGCCTGTCATCTACTACTATACCCCGGTCAAAGGCACTTTAATCTATGGTCTTGCCCATTCACCCTGTGAATGGCCCACATACACAATCCATGTCTCAATTGCCTCAAGGTTTAAAAATCCTTCCTTAACCTGACTCCTCCCCTTAATCTACACAGATTAAAGTGAATTGAACAAGTGACATCAATGAGGGATCATAGCTTTCACCTGGTCAGTCTGTCATGTTTTGTATACTCAGTGTATTTGACCACATCTGTATGACCCTAAGATGATGTGCACTGGATCTAAATATGGTGTTAAGAGAATCATCTATGAACTGTATCTCTGACAAGTGGTCTCTCCTCAGATTGTCAGATGGGTCTGTTTGGTTTATATGCCAGTCTTCTGTCAACTCACTCCTTTTCTGACAAATCCAGCTTTTGGGGAGTCTGTATGTCTGTCTTTCTGGACTGGACCCTCAGGAGGAGAAAGATCCCTCCACAGCTGGTCCATTCTGACCTACATGTATTCTGAGATCAGAGGCAGTGGCCAATATATTGGCAACAGGACCCCAGGAGTCAGGGAATCAGGAGATAGGGAGACCCTCCAGGGAATGTGTTAGTGTGTGAGCACACTAGGAATAACATTTATTTACCCACAATGCTACAGTACAGTGCCTCTGAGTTAAGCCAGGCTGATATCTAATCACGAGCACTGGGTTGTTGCCCATGGCCACAGCCTAAATACTGCAGATGCAGCTCACTTAAGGGGAAGACAATTCCATTTTTATAAGCATTAAAAATTCCACCATATCAATCCTCTAATCAAAACCCAGCAGTCAGACTGGACTTTCAGTCAACATGGAACAACAGAGTCAACAGAGGAAGTAAGATTGCTTTTGTGCTTTGTGTCTGCTTGAATTCTCATGACGCCTTAGGAAGGACTCAACATAAACAGTACCTTCTTTACCCTGGGAATCTATTGAACCCACTCATGATACTGGTGAGGTTAATCTGACACAGAAAAATATGTACAATGGACAAACTGGCAGAAACATTTGCTCAGGGGGTAGTGAGTGAGTAACCTCTACTGCATGTCACAACCTGGCTCTTAGATGGTGACAAGCAAGGGAGTCCACACGTTTGCAGTTAAGGAGTAACAAAAATATTTATTAAATAACTAACAAAGTATAAAACTACAAAGGAAAACTGACCTGTGAAGTGTGAAAGTAGGCATGTGAGGAGTATAGTGGAGATGCATGGATGAAGGTAAAATGTGTGTAAATGTTGAAGGGGGTGCCTAATCAAAAAACAACATGGTGCTTGTGGAGAGAGAGACAGTAGTGGGCACAAGAAACGTTGATCTCTTAGTTGATCCCAAACCCAGGTGCAACTTGTCACCTTAACGACCCAATCAGCTCCATCTGTCCCCAATCTGCAAATAAAGCACAAACACAGAGGAGGCAGGGAGAGCGTAACATGAAGGAGAGCTATAATGCCGTACAGGGCTTATACAAGGTCTTAAGGGCCATGAAGTGGCCAATCTCTGAAGAAGTCAACTGGGGGAGGAGAAGTACAAGCGAGGCTCTGAGAATGACAGGAGAGTACCGACAGGTTCCGATAAACACTCAAAAATATCAACAAAGGTTTTGATGATTATTTACAGCGTTTCCCCTGCCTCCAAAAAACATGCACATTGTGTGGAATACCAAAATAAGATATGGACAGTCAAGACATAACAATTTAAATGGACTTTTATTCTTGCCTGAGGCGTGTGCTCGAAGGTTCATGTTTCTAAAATAGGTCAACTATATAGTTTAATGTACATGACTTAATGTATGTTAAGTACCCCCTTGACATTACACTCGTAACAAGAGGCAATTCAATGTATCAAACAGGTCAGAAATAAGACAGAACTATTAGTGCATGCTGTTGGACTTGGTCCTCTTTGTCAGCTTGTTCTGGTACACTTCTCATCAGTTATACTACTGAGTTAAGTTTTTACCATCTTACAGTGGGATCATGTGTATTTAAAGCCTGCTGACATTTGGCAAGTAATTGTGCTATCGCCCTTTCTTTAAATGTCAAAGCTGTTATATTTCCTCAGTGTTTAACTGACTGCTGCAGCAAGGCTAAATGGTAATTGTCATTCTGCTCATTGCTAGGTGATCAGCTCTAATTTCAGACGAGGTCTCCATTATGTGGGAAGCGGTTCATTGATTTACAAGGGACGTGCATTTAAGCACTTTGAATGGAAGTTATTTGTGAACAAATGTTCAATTTCTATGGTCACATAGTTCTATAAATAGCAGCACACAGTATTTCTGAATAGAGCACACATATTTACATAATTTTAAAAAACAGTTTATTTTTTACATACATTAGACATGACAACGTGACTGCTAGTGTCAAAATACTGTTAGCACTTGTGTCATTTAGCACAACCATTCTTACAGTTACATCGCCCAATAACCAACAGATCCAGTAAGAACGTGAAATGGGGCAGGTTCCCAATACTGCTGTAATATTTGTGTGCACAGATATCATTCTAGGCAGTCGTTACATGAATTGACCAGGCAAGCCACTCCATGTACTATAGACTTCAAGTAAAGGCAGGAAACTGTATTGTAATCAGTCAAACCTGTAGAGCTGACTGATACTGACACTCAGAGCCTTGATCATTGTCCCTAACTAGGCTGTTGTTGAAATCTCCCCTCAGCTCCTCTATGGTCAGCTCCAACAGCATCCGATATGCTTGCAAATCCTTGTTCTCTGTAAAACATAGGATAAGGTCAGAATATTACAAAATACAAGACATTTGACTAGATGAAACCACATATGAAGTCACTCAGTAAAAATAACACATACAAGTTCACACTTACTTTAAAAGCTGTTCTAGTTCCCTTTTGATTTTGATGACAATTGGTGGACCATGATAGGTTAAAGACGTGTACAACTGGACCAATGAGGCTCCAGCACAGATCTTGTCCAGGGCATCTTGTCCACTGGCTACACCCCCAACTCCAATGATTGGCACCTTACCTTCAATGAGAAAGAACAATACTGGGTGAATGAAGAGAACATTCTATACACCCCAGCCCACAATAAATCAATCCAAATCAAATGTATTTATATAGCTCTTCTTACATCAGCTGATATATCAAAGTCCTGTACGAAACCCAGCCTAAAACCCCAAACAGCAAGCAATGCAGGTGTAGAAGCACGATGGAAAAACTCCCTAGAAAGGCCAAAACCTAGGAAGAAACCTAGAGAGGAACCAGGCTATGAGGGGTGGCCAATCCTCTTCTGGCTGTGCCGGGTAGAGATTATAACAGAACATGGCCAAGATGTTCAAACGTTCATAAATGACCAGCATGGTCAAATAATAGTAATCAGGCCAGTATCAGCTGCAGCAACAACCATTAACAGTGTTATGATGATCCTTCATGGAGCCAACCTACCTTTTGTCAAGCTGTACATCTCTCTCACAGTGCGTGTAGAGAGCTCCTTGATGGGCTGGCCGCTCAACCCTCCCACCTCTTTACTCTGGGGGTCCTGTAGGGTCTCAGGCCTGGATACTGTAGTGTTGGAGACCAACAGCCCATCCACACCAAGCTAAAACACAAACCATGATTACCTATTTGACATTACCCCATAACACCACATCAAAACAAATTTAAGTAACCCAATCATTGAGAATATTTCACGATCTATCTGTTTAAAAGTGAGTTCTGTATTCCATTGGAGTTGGTGTAGCATCCTAATAAAATTTGATTTAATTGTTCCAGGCACACTTAAACGAATACACTCAGGCTGCGTTTAGACAGCCAGCCCAATTCTAATTATTTTGACCAATCAAATTAACTCTGAAAAAGATCTGATGTGAAAAGATCAGATGTGATTGGTCAAAAGAACAATTAGTGGAAAAAAGATCAGAATTGAGCTTCCTGTCTAAACGCAGCCTGAGTGTATTAGTTTAAGTGTGCCTGGAACAATAATAATGCTACACTAACTCCAATGGAATACAGAACTCACTTTAAAAAAAGATGGATCATGAAAAATAAGTTACGATTTGTTCATCTTCATTCTCAATGATTGGACTGTCCGACACAAATTTACCGTAACGTATCTAATACTCTTTAAATATTTGCTGTGCTTTCTATCGGTCTTTTTCCATTCGGAGTCTGTCCCCTTACATGAACACAGAAAAACAGAAACACTCCTCCAGTCACCTTAACATAGAGAGTGGATAGGAGGCAACACTAATGCATTCAAATCGATTTGGTGACATAAGTCCTCTGCTGGCTAAGACCCACGGCTGCAGGACTGATCTGATGACGGCTACAGAACACAAGCAGACTACGTGAGTGGGGTGAGAAGTGTGCTCAGGAAGATGAGCAAACAGGAAAAACACGGATGACCAAAGTAAGCAGCCCCAAGTCATTGGGGGCTATATACTGTAGGTTAAGGCTTGGTGAGTAGGCTACATAGAGAGGCCCACAGAACCACACTGACCTGTGTGGCTAGGCCTCTGACTGACCCCTGTGTGGCTAGGTCTCTGACTGACCCCTGTGTGGCTAGGTCTCTGACTGACCCCTGTGTGGCTAGGTCTCTGACTGACCCCTGTGTGGCTAGGTCTCTGACTGACCCCTGTGTGGCTAGGTCTCTGACTGACCCCTGTGTGGCTAGGTCTCTGACTGACCCCTGTGTGGCTAGGTCTCTGACTGACCCCTGTGTGGCTAGGTCTCTGACTGACCCCTGTGTGGCTAGGTCTCTGACTGACCCCTGTGTGGCTAGGTCTCTGACTGACCCCTGTGTGGCTAGGTCTCTGACTGACCCCTGTGTGGCTAGGTCTCTGACTGACCCCTGTGTGGCTAGGTCTCTGACTGACCCCTGTGTGGCTAGGTCTCTGACTGACCCCTGTGTGGCTAGGTCTCTGACTGACCCCTGTGTGGCTAGGTCTCTGACTGACCCCTGTGTGGCTAGGTCTCTGACTGACCCCTGTGTGGCTAGGTCTCTGACTGACCCCTGTGTGGCTAGGTCTCTGACTGACCTCTGTGACCACATCAGCAATGTCCTGCTTATCCTGGGCGGTGAGGTCAGGGGCAATCTTCACCAGTACAGGTGGCCTGCTCCCCCCCTGTAGGGCATCACGCTCCTTCAGCACCTGGATGGGAGAGGGGGATGGTGGAACGGGGGGGGGGGGGGGGGGGGGGGTGGTACAGGGACATACACATGAGCCGCCACAGACACACAATCAATGCGATCCATCACATCCACACAGGTCAATGAGATTTAACAATTTACAGCACAACATGGAGACCAAACAAGAGCAATATAGCTGAGCAGTTTTTCCTAAGGTTAATCGTGTTCAATCCAAACAGTGCTGTGCTGTGCTTGTGTGATGTGTATGTTGTCTAATGGGAAGTAGAAACCCAAATGAAAGATCACCGGCTATATCAATAAAAGTCGAACTGAACAGAAACACCAGACTTCAATAAAGGAAAAGTTTCAACACCATGCTTTCTGGACAGCCAACGATACATAAACTATAAACATAAAATAAATGACAAATAGTATGATATCCTGGTTAATTAAAGGATAAATAAATCATATCTAGGTCAGTAAAAAATTGCCACCACTGACCTTGTACAGCAGTTGTCGCAGTTCCCCTTTCCCCTGCAGGTCCCTGAGGCCTGGGGTGTTGGGGCTGCTCACGTTCACCACCAGGTAATCAGCCAGAGGGCCCAGCGTCCGCACCCCCTCCAGGTAGTCTGCCACTGCGTCCTGCGACAGCTTGTTCTTTCCCAGGTTGATGCCCAGGGGCAGGCCAGCTAAAAACACACAGACACCAGGATATATTACAGTTATGAGTCCCTGGGAGAGGTTAAGGTCAGAACATAAATAGAATGCATGGGAGTGAATTAAGAGAAAACAGACAGTCCGCAAGCGTCAACTGCGTCACGAGCGTATACCTCATCAAATGACGCCTCGATAACACCGACATCGTCATTGTATTTTGGTACACCAGAAGTACATTAACTTCCAATGGATCGCCGCGTTTGCCTCGCAGCATTGAGTTGCAGAGGCAGTTGCAGTGCGTTCTGTGGCGCATAAATTGGATTTATCGAACGTATGCATCAAACTGCATGTGTTCACAGCTTGACAGACATGGTAGTAGAAGGTGAATGTTGCACACATGTCCAGATGATGATTTTTCTCACGTCTACGCGGAGCAATGCTGGTGAAATGCGCTGATAAACTGTCAAAAAATAGACTGTGGGTGCATTGTTACCTCTGGAATTGTGAAATGTATAGCTAAAAATGTCAATTTAGTGTTCATAAGTTTAACAGCGAGCCACCATTGCCTATATAGGCTGGTGATTATGAAAAACGGTGTAGCAATGCAGGAACGCAACGACATTCTACATTTAGAAACTGGATTTGTTTCAGAATTAAATATCACGTGGTCAATGTCATATCTTGACAGTATCACCGTTGTTGCTTACAGCGGATTGGATTGAAATACAGCTCAAAACATGTGCATGGTTAGCGAGTGCCTTGGTTTAAATGAATCAAATCTGTTCCAGAGATTGAGTGGGTTGTTTGTACAAAGGGAATTTGAGGAATTGTTATGATCTTCCCTACTTTGCTATGTAAAGTTGTATGGTTAAAAAGTAAAAATGTGGTTGTAGGCTAAGGTTTATCTGATAAATAGACTACATTATTTCAAAGCAATACAGCAGCCTACCTGTTTTGATTTCAATCATGGGCATATAGTCTAGGCTACTATGGCTGGAAAGGAGGTACCTCAGATGGAGAGAGTATACAACTGTTTATAACCGCTTTCCATGACAATCGCGGCATAATAACTGGCTTACGTTACGTCGTCTATGTGAAATAATGCTTGCTACTCTCGCACAAGTAAATTCACGCCGTTGACGGACATCCCCCTTGTGATTTCGGCTTAATGTCCCAATCCAAATCAGTGGGGAACATTTTGTTACGAATGCTCTATTTTACTGAAAACTAGAGAAATATGGCAAATTGAATTCAATCAAACTTGAAGCAAACGCTCTCCATCAAAGATATAAATCAATGTTTTAAAAATACAATGGTGAAAATGTTTTGTCGATAACACTTGACAAAAACATTTCAGTCGTTTGCTTTTTGTCTGTCAATACAAGACAGTATAGGCTAGTACTGTTCTGACTTGGAGACTCATTTGTAAGTGTTTACTAGCTCCTCTGCCAGAGTGTGATTGGTATTAGGAACAGCCTGGGGAAAGGGAATCTCCATATACAATAGGGGTAGAAAATTATAGTGTAGTGTAGTTGGCTGTGTTCCTGAGACACTTGTCAGCTCACTGTCCAACCCATCTATCAGTCTGACAGACAGGACAGAAACATGAGTTGTGTCTCTAGTACCTTTAGTCAGCTCTACCTGGGTGCCTTCTCTTGCCTTTAGTCTCTCCCGTCCTGCTGCAAGACCACAGCTGTTGAACCCATATCTGAAACATACCCACAACATAATCAAGAGGTTAAGTTGATGTAATACACAAAAATCCATACATTTGCCAAAAAAGCAAATCAGCAATTTAGGCTCCATTCCTTTATCATGCCATTATGATACAGTATGTGTTAATCCCCAATTGTCTAGAGTGCACATTCAATTAATTTGATTACTAAAATCCATAATACATGAAATCCAGATGTTTTTTTTAGCCAAATAATTGCAGTCAGTTGAGTAAAACTGTAATAAACACCACCATAAGGAAATGAGGCCTTTATTCATCTAATGCACTCATCTTGACTTTTAACTTCTGGGAAGCTGTGTTGTTGTTCACTGAGGAGTGAAAGAAGCACTCCGGGCATATTATTATACAAGCGGCTTGTTAGTCTGAGCATCTCACATCCCTGCATATCATACATGCTAAATTGAATTAATCATATTGATTCTAGCCTAATATACAAAAACTTACTGTCATTTACTAACTCCATGAAATAAAAAACAAACAATTTGGATACATCCTCAGTGAGCTCCAAAAGTACTGGGACAGTGATACATTTGTTGTTGTTTTGGCTCTGTACTCGAGCTCTTTGGATTTGAAATTATACAAAACTACAGCACTTTTTGTATATACAGTTGAAGTCAGAAGTTTACATACACTTAGGTTGGAGTCATTAAAATCATTTTCAACCACTCCACGAATGTCATGTTAGCAAACTATAGTTTAGCAAGTCAGTTAGGACATCTACTTTGTGCATGACACAAGTAATTTTTCCAACAATTGGTTACAAACAGATTCATTGACTGTATCACAATTCCAGTGGGTCAGAAGTTTACATACACTAAGTTGACTGTGCCTTTAAACAGCTTGGAAAATTCCAGAAAATATTGTCATGGCTTTAGAAGCTTCTGATAGGCTAATTGACATCATTTAAGTCAATTGGAGGTGTACCTGTGGATGTATTTCAAGGCCTACCTTCAAACTCAGTGCCTCTTTGCTTGACATTATGAGAAAATCAAAAGAAATCAGCCAAGACCTCAGAAAAAAATGTGTAGACCTCCACAAGTCTGGTTCATCCGTGGGAGCAATTTACAAATGCCTGAAGGTACCATGTTCATCTGTACAAACAATAGTTCGCAAGTATAAACACCATGGGACAAAGATCATACTTTTTGGAGAAATGTCCTCTGGTCTGATGAAACAAAAATAGAACTGTTCGGCCATAATGACCATTGTTATGTTTGGAGGAAAAAGGGGGAGGCTTACAAGCCGAAGAACACCATCTCAACCGTGAAACACGGGGGTGGCAGCATCATGTTGTGGGTGTGCTTTGCTGCAGGAAGGACTGGTGCACTTCACAAAATAGATGGCATCATGAGGGAGGCAAATTATGTGGATATATTGAAGCAACATCTCAAGACATCAGTCAGGAAGTTAAAGCTTGGTCACAAATGGGTCTTCCAAATGGACAATGACCCCAAGCACACTTCCAAAGTTGTGGCAAAAAGTCTTAAGGACAACAAAGTCAAGGTATTGGAGTGGCCATCACAAAGCCCTGACCTCAATCCTATAGAAAATGTGTGGGCAGAACTGAAAAAGCTTGTGCGAGCAAAGAGGCCTACTAACCTGACTCGGTTACACCAGCTCTGTCAGGAGGAATGGGCTGAAATTCACCCAACTTATTGTGGGAAACTTGTGGAAGGCTACCCGAAACATTTGACCCAAGTTAAAGGCAATGCTACCAAATAGTAATTGAGTGTATGTAAACTTCTGACCCACTGGGAATGTGATTAAATAAATAAAAGCTGAAATAAATCACTCTATACTATTATTCTGACATTTCACATTCTTAAAATAAAGTGGTGATCTTAACAGACCTAAGACGGAATTTTTACAAGGATTAAATGTCAGGAATTGTGAAAATGTATTTGGCTAAGGTGTATGTAAACTTCCGACTTCAACTGTAGTCCCCCACATTTTAGGGGACCAAAAGTATTGGGACAAATTCACTTACATGTGTATTAAAGTGGTAAAAAGTTATGTATTTGGTCACAGATTCATAGCACACAAATACGACATCAAGCGTGTTACTCTACACATTTTTGGGATGCATTTGGTGTTTGTTTTGGTTGTGTTTCAGATTATTTTGTGCCCAATAGAATTGAATGGTAAATTGTTTGTGTGCATCTATAAATTGTTGCTCGTATGTTTAACTGGTTTTGGAATTATACTTGTGTAAGAGAAGATAAAAATTAAATAAATTCAGGTAAAATAATGCCAATTTTGAGTCACTTTTATTGTAAATAAGAATATGTTTCTAAACACTTCTACATTCATGTGGATGCTACCATGATTATGGATAATCCCGCATGAATGATGAATGAGAAAGTTACAGACGCACAAATATTATGTCCTCTCACCATTACAATAACAGGTGGGGGGGGGGTGACTCCAAAAATGCCAAAATACACTTTACCATTCACATTCATTTCTATTGGTAAGAAAATAATCTGTGAAACACAACCAAAACAAACAGCAAATGCATCCAACAAATATGTAGTCACAAGCTTGATGTTGTCATTGCATGCTATGAATATGGTACCAAATACTTAACTTTTTACAACTTTAATACACAAGTGAATATTTCCTAAAATGTTTGGTCCCCTAAAATGGGGTGACTATGTGAAAAAAGTGCTTTAATTACTAAACGGTTCACCCAATTTAATATAAATTCCCTCAAATTAAAGTAGACATTGTATCATTCCAAAGTACTGGAGTAGAGGCACATTTTTTAAATAAAATTGCTGTCCCAATACTTTGAGCTCACTGTATTAGCCCTACTGTTGTTGTGCTAGGGTAGTGTTAACAGTCAGTCTGTGTAGAATTTGCTTTTCAAAACACTAAAGAAAATCACAGAAATGTATCGCCCCTATCCCTGAAGAAATTGGATGGTCCTGGATATATATATTTTTTTTAATGTTTAGAACAATGTCAAGCAAGCATAGACAGCCATGACAAAACGCACACCTTTATTGTGTATCAATTATTTACAAATACATAGATTTACATTTGGATCTGGGAAGCTTTTTCCTGAACTAAGGATTAACTTCTCTGACAACCATTATGTCCCTTCATATACGCAAAGTAATGTGTTCTAACAACTCGTGAATATGTATGTTCGTGCCTTGGCATCTCATTTAACAGCACTTTTCAGAGAATGAAAGCGAACGCAAGGAGGTAGCGGTGGAACACCCTGATAACATTAATTTGGCTACTTAATTTCAGTGTGAAGAAGCTGTGCTACAACAATTGTAGTCTGTCACCAGGCTCAACGTAAAAAAAAAAAAAAAGTGAAACTTGAAGGCGGCAGGCTAATTCCCTTTGAACAGAGTGGCGAATGAAAAAATAAACTATCTGTGATGTCTCTGTTCGCTGCCGTTTGACACAGAATTCACAAGCTAAAAACATTCATCTATAATGAATGACAGCCATGCCATGGTTCAGTAGCCATGTCTAAATCATTCAAAACCGTACCGGTTGATGACCGCCTGGTCAGTGGTCAGTCTGAAAACACGTGGTTTGGGGTTCCCCTCCTGGGGTTTGGGGGTGATGGTCCCCACCTCCACGAAGCCAAAGCCTAGTCTATACAGCCCGTCAACAGCCTCCCCATGCTTGTCAAATCCTGCTGCTATCCCTATGGGGTTCTTGAATTTACAGCCCATGACGTTCACTTCCTGGAATAAGAAGTAACAACGCCAGGTCAAACTGTTGCCTAAATTCCATAGAAGTACACAGTGACCAAAATTACAGTAACAACTTAGATTAAAAAGGTTAACAAAGAGATTTGACTAGCTAGGGTGAGTTATGAGACAGTGAGGAGTGAAGGTTCTCAAACAAAGCATTCCATTCCATTCTAATATTACACCAGCACAAAGGCAATTCAGTGTAAGCAAGGAGTCAACACACCCAACTGGCTAAAGGGCACCTCCTCCCATACTGACCAGTGATACTGGATCCTGGTAGCGGTTCAGAGGCACCAGACCCAGGCCGATTAACCTCACAGCCATGACATGGGCTGTCTCTGCTCCCACAATCCTCTGCAGCAAGGGCATGAGCTGGTTGGTGTAGAAGCGCTCATCTCCCACAGCAGTGAGGTAGGAGACAAACAGGACGCTGCCGGACCCAATGATCTTCACTGCGTCCTTCAGACGCTGCAAAGAAAAATAAAACAATGTGATGGGAATAAACTGAACTATGATGCACTGTTGTTGAAGCACATCAGGTGAACTGAGGGGAGTAGCAATTATTTTTATTTTACTAGATGACAGAGAGTGAACCATAATACCAAGAGAGACTAGCGTTACCAGCTCTGAACAACCCATGTGTACAACCCAGTGGGTATAATTTAGCATGCCTGTCTGGTCATTCAGGATCCAGCAAACAGTTAACTAGCTTATCACTTCACAGAGGCTGGTTACATGAACCTGCTAGCCACATGGTAGTAAGCCAAATTGAGCAAAGTTAGCTAGCTCACTTCAATCAACAACACTCTGATTGTAGTAGCTAACGTGAAGTGGCTACTTCCCAGTTTCGCTTACCATAGAGTCAAAACATTGTTCATGACAAATACAAACTATTAAAACAACACTGCTTCATCAATGATGTTACCTTCAGTTGTCCCGCCATGGATGTTATATCACTTTGCAAACGTCTGGAAGCATTTCTTTCAGGTTGCCGAGAATCACTTCCTGCATGTAATCTCACGATACTTCAAAGGCAGCTCCGAAAACGTCAAATCACAGTTCAGTGATGATTCTGTATGATAAACATTACAATTTGTTAGGATGAATATAACAAATGAATATGAATATGACAAAGGACTCATTAGTAACTCTAGTAATTCACTGAGTAAATTTGCACAAATAAGATAAAATAAAACGGCAGATGTTCAAAATGAAGGGATAGCTTATGAGCCTAAATTAATTTTATAAGCCAATTGAAAACCAAAGATGTATTGTTACAACCCTGTTCAATGTCAATATTAGGCCTTGGCTACAACAATTGACTTGTAGATTGGGAAAGGTTTTTCTTCAAAATGTCTGCCTTTGAGTGACGTAAAGGCACTTTTTCACTTTGCATGTTGTTTGAGTGTCTGCAGGGATTTTCCTAATAATAGTAAGAGTGTATTCACAGTTTCTCGAAAGAAAGCTTTCTAATTTCCATAAGATGGGCAGAGTCTGCCTTTCTTCTGAGATCAGTACTTGTTGCAGATTGTAGGCTATCGTAGCTCTACCATCTATAATGGATTTGTTCATACGAGCCTCTTTGTTTTTGTGGATTTCTGTGGGGATTGTATCTACGGCCAGTACAGCATGCAGTGAAGATGATGCAGATAATACCACTTGTATAGAATTCAAACATGTGTTCAGGAATATGGCCTATGGGTTTTTTCAAAAGCCAAAGAGCTGGTATCAAGCCCAGGAGTCCTGCAAGGAGCGAGGAGGGAAACTTCTGGGGGACCTGAATTGCAAGACTAAGAGCTTCCTTCAGGACTTCTCAAAAGAGAGACACACAAAAAACCTCACTTGGTGGGTGGCTAAGGGTGTTATAGGGAAGTACCAGGGGCCGGTGATCGGTGAGTAAAAATACTGGTAACCCACTAGAAAATACTAGTAAACCACTCTATACTATGGTTCGAGGGCTGCACTGTGTCTTTTGCAGAGGTTTTGTTTGACACTGATTTCCTTATAGCTCTAATTGAAAAAATATTGGGCAATCTGATGTAGTTACATCCATTTTTGGACATATAAAGAAATGAAATGTACCCATTGATTCTTGAATAATATGAGCTCAGTTCAAGTGTTGTACCCCATCAGAACTCAAAATATAAGCTTGTTTTCCTCCAATGTTTGTAAACAAACTAAATGTAAACAAACACTGTATAGCCTCAAAACATTTTTAAAACTATAATGTTGATATCATGGATTGTCAGTCCTTGCATTCATAGCTCTGTCTATGAATTTGAGAGTGGTTACCCACTGGGCACAGATATCAGTTTAATGTCAAGTTTTGATTTAAATTTGTCAACTAACATGATTTCAACGTAAAATAACAAAAAATATCACCATGTCATTGACTTCATGTTAAACGTTGGGTGAAAAAGAAGACAAAATGCTCTTACATTGATTACTTTTTTCAAAATTCAGTCAGTTTTCTACATTGATTCAACTTCATGACATGACATTATTTTGTTTTAATGATGTGGGAACAACATTTGTTGAAATGATGTGGGAACAACATTGATTCAACCAGTTTTTGCCCAGTCGGTACATTTCTCTAGCCCCATCCCTTAGCTTTTTAGTAAAACGGTGGATGGGAGTACACTTTGTTATTGTTTCAACTGCTGATTGCAGCTTTAAGCGCTCTGTGAACCATGAAAATTTTATAGATTTTCTAATTCAATGATAAAGTTGAGTAATCTTAATTAAGCCACTGCTTATGGTCTTCATGGAATTCATGAGCTGTACAGATTCACTTTGTAAATGACAATCATGTCTTAACTGGAAACCCTGACAGTTACCATTTGTGAGGCACGTCTTCACTATAGATATATTATCAGTGTCAAATGATGACAGGAAATCCATTATTTTTATATAATGAAACCTATTTCCACCTGTCTTGGAACATAGTCATAGGGAAAACTTAGAACCAAGCTTTCACACTTGATCCGTCAGCTATAATATAAGGATTTTTTAAATGATACATTTTTGTTGGAACACAGAATATTAAAATAACAGTATTATATGGAAAACAGTCAATTTCATAACTTTTCAATAATTGTTTCATGTGTCTGTAGTGTATAATGCTACAGGAGAGAATGGTACTTCTAAGGGTAATGGGAGGGTCCCGCTCCTCTGCACCTATGTGATGATGGATCCCTTTCAGCTGGTGACCTCAACCAACTGCAGCGCTCGGCGTGGCTACCTCTGCACCCTGGGTACAGCACCTTCAATAACCCCATTTTAACATGTTTTTAAAAATGTGTCCTGATCCTTATTGTAAGCAGATATGCTGCAACATTTTCTTTCGTTGTTTAACAATAGTGTAGAGGCCTCAATGATATCCTGAATGAAATCTGTGCTGTACAATTCTTGTTCTACAGTTTTTAATATCTCTACAAATGTATCAAAGAGTATGGTAAGTGGCTTTTATTAGTGGCCTTTATCAGTTGTTGTAATCCTATGGTGCAGCGTCAGTAAAGTTATTGTGAATATGAATGGTTCTTGTTGACTTTTGTAGGACAAACAGGGAGCAAGTGGCAAGTCAAGACACTGGAGAAGCCATCAAATTAAAGTCAACCGTAAGTTGGTGGAAAGTATGGTGGCAAATTTGTTTCACGGTTTCAACCAACCATTTACTTCCACAAACTAAACGTCTCTCTCTCTTTCTCTCTCTCCTCTCCTTGTTATCCTACAGCTATGTCAAGGAGTCTGTCTAGCATGGAGAAACAAGTGACCAACATGGATGAGCTCCTCAAGGTCAGAAATGTTGCCATGTTAAAAGTGCAGTGCGATATTTTGTCACATCCCACTGTGCACAGACGTCAATTCATCATCTATTCCACGTTGGTTCAACGGAATTTTGTTCAAATTACATGGAAACAACGTTGATTCAACCAGTGTGTGCCCAGTGGGATGTTTTAAGCCCTTTTTGCTATCAAAGCATTAACACAATTATAGTTTTCAGTGGTTGGTAGTTTTGCAGTCATATCCTCTGTTTTGTTTCAGGAGGCTCAAACGGAACTGGAAAGAATGGAAAAGGCTATAGGAGAGCCTACAGACGCCAACGGGGTAAAGCATCACAATGACAAGGGACATGTATTAAGTTGGGTGTGGTCAGTGGAGTAGATGACAGAGTTTAGGGCCACTGGAACTTTCAGTCATAGTGCTCTCTCTCACCACAGAGCTATATTATTATCAAATCAGCAAACAATGAATGTAATTAAATAAGTGATACTGCTGTATCTGGTCAATTTGGACCTAACCTGTACCCTCCCCCAGCAGAAAAAGTACCTTGAGCTTCTACTACATGGAACACAGATGCTGTTTCCAAGTGCTTTGAGATTAGACAACACAACAGCTAGCCTCCTCATCAGCTGCGCTGGGGGTGTCATACTCCTCAAAATGAAAAGATGTAGCGAGGACAGTGACACTAAAGTGGTGGATCAAGCAATGATAGCATAGTTGTACCACAGTAGGTGCACGTAAAATGTAAATGTTGGATTACATACTGAAAACCTAATGTACTGTACATACTGAAAACCTAATGGCCATACTCTAAACCTAATGTGCTGTACATACTGAAAACCTAATGTCCATACTCTAAACCTAATGCAATGTGCTGTACATACTGTAAACATATAGATCTGGTTTAGTGTTGTAACATATGACAATAGAGAGGGCATTTTGCTGATGCTGTGCTGTCTTCAAACAGGACAAGGAAATGTTTGATTTGACCTTTGAGATTTATAAGGCGTTAAGCTTAGTAATGACCACAGAACTAAATGAGGCCTTCATCGTGAAGCACCCAACAGGCAGCATCTACCAGATCAGGTTAGTGTTAACCTGGGCCTCAACCATCTCACTCTACACTCATAGAAAAAAGGGTTCTAAAAGGGTTCTTTGCACAAGGAAATGGTTCTACCAAGAATAGTTTTTGAAGAAACCTTTTTGAAAGATAAGAGTTCTTTGTAAGGTAAAGAAGCGTTTTCATCCTAAGAACCACTTCCTGGAAGAAAGGGTTATTTGAAGATCGTTTGGAAGGCAAGACAGATTCTTTGGAAGTCAAGAAGGGTTCTTCTGCATAGAATAACCTTTTTTGTTATTTTTTGTCTTTCTTTCATTAAAATATTTCCTGAGCATTAGTGTTTACCTCAGTCCTTAAACTTTAACATCTGGAGTTTGAGTAATCTGATCAATTAAAAAAATATACGTGTGAGGTTTTAAACTACCCATATGTCAATATTTGTGTATGTACTGTATCTGGTTAACGTAATTAACGTAACACAATTAACGTAACACACAATGGTGTAAAAGATCCCCAGTGTTGGTGTTAATAACCAGAGTCGAGTATGATTGTGTCATTTTTACTCTGTGCACAGTCGTGGCCGAAAGTTTTGACAATGACAAAAATATACATTTTCACAAAGTCTGCTGCCTCAGTTTGTATGATGGCAATTTGCATATACTCCAGAATGTTATAAAGAGTGATCAGATTAATTGCAATTAATTGCAAGTCCCTATTTGCCATGCAAATAAACTGAATCCCCCAAAAACATTTCCACTGCATTTCAGCCCTGCCACAAAAGGACCAGCTGACATTATGTCAGTGATTCTCTCATTAACACAGGTGTGAGTGTTGACGAGGACAAGGATGGAGATCACTCTGTCATGCTGATTGAGTTCGAATAACAGACTGGAAGCTTCAAAAGGAGGGTGGTGCTTGGAATCAATGTTCTTCCTCTGTCAACCATGGTTACCTGCAAGGAAACGCGTGCCGTCATCATTGCTTTGCAAAAAAAGGGCTTCACGGGCAAGGATATTGCCACCAGTAAGATTGCACCTAAATCAACCATTTATCTGATCATGAAGATCTTCACGGAGAGAGGTTCAATTGTTGTGAAGAAGGCTTCAGGGCGCCCAAGAAAATCCAACAAGCGCCAGGACCGTCTCCTAAAGTTGATTCAGCTGCGGGATCGGGGCACCACCAGTACAGAACTTGCTCAGGAATGGCAGCAGGCAGGTGTGAGTGCATCTGCACGCACAGTGAAACGAAGATTTTTGGAGGATGGCCTGGTGTCAAGAAGGGCAGCAAAGAAGCCACTTCCCTCCAGGAAAAACATCAGGGACAGACTGATATTCTGCAAAAGGTAGGGTTTGGACTGCTGAAGTCATTGTCTCTGATGAATCCCCTTTCCGATTTTTTGGGGCATCCGGAAAAAAGCTTGTTTGGAGAAGACAAGGTGAGCGCTACCATCAGTCCTGTGTCATGCCAACAGTAAAGCATCCTGAGACATTACATTACATTTACATTTAAGTCATTTAGCAGACGCTCTTATCCAGAGCGACTTACAAATTGGTGCATTCACCTTATGACATCCAGTGGAACAGCCACTTTACAACAGTGCATCTAAATCTTTTAAGGGGGGGGGGGGGGTCAGAAGGATTACTTTATCCTATCCTAGGTATTCCTTAAAGAGGTGGGGTTTCAGGTGTCTCCGGAAGGTGGTGATTGACTCCGCTGTCCTGGCGTCGTGAGGGAGTTTGTTCCCCCATTGGGGGGCCAGAGCAGCGAACAGTTTTGACTGGGCTGAGCGGGAACTGTACTTCCTCAGTGGTAGGGAGGCGAGCAGGCCAGAGGTGGATGAACGCAGTGCCCTTGTTTGGGTGTAGGGCCTGATCAGAGCCTGGAGGTACTGAGGTGCCTTTCCCCTCACAGCTCCGTAGGCAAGCACCATGGTCTTGTAGCGGATGCGAGCTTCAACTGGAAGCCAGTGGAGAGAGCGGAGGAGCGGGGTGACGTGAGAGAACTTGGGAAGGTTGAACACCAGACGGGCTGCGGCGTTCTGGATGAGTTGTAGGGGTTTAATGGCACAGGCAGGGAGCCCAGCCAACAGCGAGTTGCAGTAATCCAGACGGGAGATGACAAGTGCCTGGATTAGGACCTGCGCCGCTTCCTGTGTGAGGCAGGGTCGTACTCTGCGGATGTTGTAGAGCATGAACCTACAGGAACGGGCCACCGCCTTGATGTTAGTTGAGAACGACAGGGTGTTGTCCAGGATCACGCCAAGGTTCTTAGCGCTCTGGGAGGAGGACACAATGGAGTTGTCAACCGTGATGGCGAGATCATGGAACGGGCAGTCCTTCCCCGGGAGGAAGAGCAGCTCCGTCTTGCCGAGGTTCAGCTTGAGGTGGTGATCCGTCATCCACACTGATATGTCTGCCAGACATGCAGAGATGCGATTCGCCACCTGGTCATCAGAAGGGGGAAAGGAGAAGATTAATTGTGTGTCGTCTGCATAGCAATGATAGGAGAGACCATGTGAGGTTATGACAGAGCCAAGTGACTTGGTGTATAGCGAGAATAGGAGAGGGCCTAGAACAGAGCCCTGGGGGACACCAGTGGTGAGAGCGTGTGGTGAGGAGACAGATTCTCGCCACGCCACCTGGTAGGAGCGACCTGTCAGGTAGGACGCAATCCAAGCGTGGGCCGCGCCGGAGATGCCCAACTCGGTGAGGGTGGAGAGAAGGATCTGATGGTTCACAGTGTCGAAGGCAGCCGATAGGTCTAGAAGGATGAGAGCAGAGGAGAGAGAGTTAGCTTTAGCAGTGCGGAGCGCCTCCGTGATACAGAGAAGAGCAGTCTCAGTTGAATGACTAGTCTTGAAACCTGACTGATTTGGATCAAGAAGGTCATTCTGAGAAAGATAGCAGGAGAGCTGGCCAAGGACGGCACGTTCAAGAGTTTTGGAGAGAAAAGAAAGAAGGGATACTGGTCTGTAGTTGTTGACATCGGAGGGATCGAGTGTAGGTTTTTTCAGAAGGGGTGCAACTCTCGCTCTCTTGAAGACGGAAGGGACGTAGCCAGCGGTTTTCCTCCATTTTCGCTCGGCTGCCCGGAGCCCTGTTCTGTGAGCTCGCAATGAGTCGTCGAGCCACGGAGCGGGAGGGGAGGACCGAGCCGGCCTGGAGGATAGGGGACATAGAGAGTCAAAGGATGCAGAAAGGGAGGAGAGGAGGGTTGAGGAGGCAGAATCAGGAGATAGGTTGGAGAAGGATTGAGCAGAGGGGAGAGATGATAGGATGGAAGAGGAGAGAGTAGCGGGGGAGAGAGAGCGAAGGTTGGGACGGCGCGATACCATCCGAGTAGGGGCAGTGTGGGAAGTGTTGGATGAGAGCGAGAGGGAAAAGGATACAAGGTAGTGGTCGGAGACTTGGAGGGGAGTTGCAATGTGGTTAGTGGAAGAACAGCATCTAGTAAAGATGAGGTCAAGCGTATTGCCTGCCTTGTGAGTAGGGGGGGAAGGTGAGAGGGTGAGGTCAAAAGAGGAGAGGAGTGGAAAGAAGGAGGCAGAGAGGAATGAGTCAAAGGTAGACGTGGGGAGGTTAAAGTCGCCCAGAACTGTGAGAGGTGAGCCGTCCTCAGGAAAGGAGCTTATCAAGGCATCAAGCTCATTGATGAACTCTCCGAGGGAACCTGGAGGGCGATAAATGATAAGGATGTTAAGCTTGAAAGGGCTGGTAACTGTGACAGCATGGAATTCAAAGGAGGCGATAGACAGATGGGTAAGGGGAGAAAGAGAGAATGACCACTTGGGAGAGATGAGGATCCCGGTGCCACCACCCCGCTGACCAGCTGCTCTCGGGGTGTGCGAGAACACGTGGGCGGACGAAGAGAGAGCAGTAGGAGTAGCAGTGTTATCTGTGGTGATCCATGTTTCCGTCAGTGCCAAGAAGTCGAGGGACTGGAGGGAGGCATAGGCTGAGATGAACTCTGCCTTGTTGGCCGCAGATCGGCAGTTCCAGAGGCTACCGGAGACCTGGAACTCCACGTGGGTCGTGCGCGCTGGGACCACCAGATTAGGGTGGCCGCGGCCACGCGGTGTGAAGCGTTTGTATGGTCTGTGCAGAGAGGAGAGAACAGGGATAGACAGACACATAATTGACAGGCTACAGGAGAGGCTACGCTAATGCAAAGGAGATTGGAATGACAAGTGGACTACACGTCTCGAATGTTCAGAAAGTTAAGCTTACGTAGCAAGAATCTTATTGACTAAAATGATTAAAATGATACAGTACTACTGAAGTAGGCTAGTTGGCAGTGGCTGCGTTGTTGACACTACACTAATCAAGTCGTTCCGTTGAGTGTAATAGTTTCTACAGTGCTGCTACAGTGCTGCTATTCGGTGGCTAGCTGGCTAGCTAGCAGTGTTGATTACGTTACGTTGCGTTAAAAGAACGACAATAGCTGGCTAGCTAACCTAGAAAATCGCTCTAGACTACACAATTATCTTTGATACAAAGACGGCTATGTAGCTAGCTATGTAGCTAGCTACGATCAAACAAATCAAACCGTTGTACTGTAATGAAATGAAATGAAAATGTGATACTACCTGTGGAGCGAAGCGGAATGCGACCGGGTTGTTGAGTGCGGAAGTTCTATTCGGTAGACGTTGGCTAGCTGTTGGCTAGCTAGCAGTGTTTCCTACGTTAAGGACGACAAATAGCTGGCTAGCTAACCTCGGTAAATTAAGATAATCACTCTAAAACTACACACTCTGAACTACCCAATTATCTTGGATACGAAGACAGCAAAGACAACTATGTAGCTAGCTAACACTGCACTAATCAAGTCGTTCCGTTGAGTGTAATAGTTACTACAGTGCTGCTATTCGGTAGACGGTGGACGTTTGCTAGCTGGCTAGCTGGCTAGCTGCTGGGCAGATAGCAGTGTAGACTGCGTTAGGACGACGAAATACGATAATTACGCAATTATCTTTGATACAAAGACGGCTATGTAGCTAGCTAAGAAGAAGTTGCCAAGATTAGACAAATCAAACCGTTGTACTATAATGAAATGTAATGAAATGTAATGAGAAGTTATACTACTATTCAGTAGACGGTGGACGTTTGCTAGCTGGCTAGCTGGCTAGCTGCTGGGCAGATAGCAGTGTAGACTGCGTTAGGACGACGAAATACGATAATTACGCAATTATCTTTGATACAAAGACGGCTATGTAGCTAGCTAAGAAGAAGTTGCCAAGATTAGACAAATCAAACCGTTGTACTATAATGAAATGTAATGAAATGTAATGAGAAGTTATACTACTATTCAGTAGACGGTGGACGTTTGCTAGCTGGCTAGCTGGCTAGCTGCTGGGCAGATAGCAGTGTGGACTACGATAGGACGACGAAATACGATAATTACGCAATTATCTTTGATACAAAGACGGCTATGTAGCTAGCTAAGAAGAAATTGCTAAGGTTAGACAAATCAAACCGTTGTACTATAATGAAATGTAATGAAAAGTTATACTACCTGCGGAGCGAATGCGACCGCTCGCACATTCATGTGTGGGGTTGCTTCTCAGCCAAGGGAGTGGGCTCACTCACAATTTTGCCTAAGAACACAGCCATGAATAAAGAATGGTACCAACACATCCTCCGAGAGCAACTTCTCCCAACCATCCAGGAACAGTTTGGTGACAAACAATGCCTTTTCCAGCATGATGGACCTTGCCATAAGGCAAATGTGATGACTAAGTGGCTCTGGGAACAAAATATCAATATTTTGGGTCCATGGCCAGGAAACTCCCCAGACCTTAATCCCATTGAAAACTTGTGGTCAATCCTGAAGAGGCGGGTGGACAAACAAAAACCCACAAATTCTGACAAACTCCAAGCATTGATTATGCACGAATGGGCTGCCATCAGTCAGGATGTGGCCCAGAAGTTAATTGACAGCATGCCAGGGCGGATTGCAGAGGTCTTGAAAAAGAAGGGCCAACACTGCAAATATTGACTCTGCATCAACTTAATGTAATTGTCAATAAAAGCCTTTGACACTTATGAAATGCTTGTAATTATACTTCAATATTCCATAGTAACATCTGACAAAAATATCTAAAGACACTGAGGCAGCAGACTTTGTGAAAATTAATATTCGTGTCATTCTCAAAACTTTTGGCCACGACTGTAGAGTAAAACACTCAAAACCACACCCCTCATTATCATATTTCTCAGCATGCTCTATTGCAGGTTGATTTTCAGAATTGTTTGTTTCAATATCTGTGTTTTTGCTTGTGCATTGATTGGTTGATTAATCTTATGCTACACAAAGATAAATAGCATACATTTTCCTAAACTAATTAAATCTGTTAGAAGTTGGACTAATTTCACTCATTTCTGAGATGGTTGTTCCAGTTTAGATGATTTAGGTAGTCCCAATAACCAATCTTTCCAACCCTGGCAGTCATTCTAATTGCAAATTGCGGGAGATTAAAAGTGTTGATTGTTGGATATCCTCACTCTGGCTGGATTCCAATACTCCGGCTGGATTCCAATACTACACCTTACTTTGCAAACCAGCATAATGTGACTTGCAGACCTGATGTGGCCTGTAAAACGGAATTTCTTAACACCACTTAGGGTATAACTAAGCCCTCAAAGAAAGGCCTTATGAAACATATAAAGTATTGTCATACAGAGATTAATTTTAAAGGCTAATAAGACTGGTGGAAACCGTTCATTGAGGTTCTAGTAAGAACTCTTCAAAGATATAAGGGTTCTCGGTAGAACCTTTAGAGGATGAAATAGTTATTGTTAGAACCCTTCATAGAGGGTGCTATGCAGAACCCTTCATAAAGGGTTCTAACTTGCACCAAAAAGGGTTCCCCTATGGGGACAAACCAATGAACCCTTTATGGTTCTACTTAGCACCTTTTTTTCTAAGACTGTATAACTATGCATCTTGCTGTCCTCTACTTGAATGTAAGCTGTCTGACTCTTGTCTTCTTGTCTTCCTCAGCCTCACCCAATCACAAATGCAGAACAAGGTTCTAGGGTCAGAGGACGATGCATACATCAAGCTTCCACCTTTCTCAGCATTACATTCCTCTCTGGAAAACCACTCAGCTGTTAATGTACAGGTTTGTACGGTAAACAACATTGATGTTGTTTCGTTGTGCAAATAGTATTTCATTCAGATATTATTTTATTCCTCTCAGATGACCACTTTTATGGGCAACCCATATCCGTCGACTGAAAACATCACAGGAACAGTGTGTACCCTTGTACTAAGGGGTGGATTGACGGAAATCAGTGTAGAAAACTTGACAGAGTTAATTGAGGTAGGCTACAGGATAGAACAGGCCAACTACTTTAACTTTAGCCTGCTGTCATTCCATCCTCATTTCCCTAACAGAGATGAGGGAACCATAAATGCAAATAGGTTTGGTTGTTTCTCTCCCTTCTCTATAGATCGTTCTGCCACGCCCAGATGCTCCTGTGCTCTCTGGTATAACTGTATCATTGGAGGAAGGGGCTCGGGTTGGGACCTCTTTCAACACTACGGACCCCAACATCACAGTCATATTCACCGTAGAGCCCAGTGTCAATGTGTCCATAGAACTGCTGCTGGGCCTGGGCTCCCCACCCAATGACACCCACTATAAACACCGCACCGTCTTGAGACACACAGGTAGAGGAGGATTCCACCACCATAGTTACAGCTTGGCATAGCATTACACCCACTGTGCTACTGCTTTCAGTCAATCTAGCTGTCTGGTACGCACGTAGATTCACATAATACTTTGATATTCATGGTGATTCACAAGCTTTAAGACATGTCTGTCTGACATTTCACACTGTAATTGGAGGTCGGGGTCTCAAACGTATTGTTGGTTTTCCTTCTTAGCCTGGGTGGTACAGAGTAATCCATGTTCATAGCCTATTGTGGTCTTTCAGAGGGTTATCGCTGGCTGGTCACCCCTGAGATGATGGAAAAGGGAACAGGCACCTGGTATGTGAATGCCAGTCTGTTTAACTCAACCTGGAGCAAGGGCCTGACACTACAGATCACCACCTTCACTACTAAGTGCATGTACTGGAACACTAAACAGCTGACATGGAGCATAGCTGGCTGCTGGGTGAGGCTGCTATTAATGAGCCCTATCCCTCCTTTGTCTCCATCAGAGTA
The DNA here is from genome assembly GCF_029448725.1 of Salvelinus fontinalis. Taxonomy (NCBI): domain Eukaryota; kingdom Metazoa; phylum Chordata; class Actinopteri; order Salmoniformes; family Salmonidae; genus Salvelinus; species Salvelinus fontinalis. The sequence continues at coordinate 16,400,013 of NC_074699.1, forward strand.
TGAACAAACCTAATTGGTAAGCTTCGAAATGTGTTTGTGACATTGCGAAAGCGTTTGTCTGTGTTGTCTTGTTCTAGGTGGGTATACAGTCAACTCCCAGGATGACACATTGTCTGTGTAACCACCTGACGTCGTTTGGGAGCTCTTTCTTTGTGATGCCCAACTACGTGGACGTGTCGCTCACAGCTCAGTACTTTGCCACAGTGAATGAGAACTATGTGGTGGTGGCGTTGCTCTCTGCCTTCTTTGGCCTGTACCTGGTCACTCTGCTCTGGGCCTGCTATGCAGACAGGAGGGCCCTCACCAGGGTGAGTTTATCAAGGCGTGTACAAACACAAATACACACAAACTCATGATCCCACACACACACACACACACACACACACACACACACACACACACACACACACACACACACACACACACACACACACACACACACACACACATACACTCACTGAAACACCTTTTTTGTTCACAGAGGAAGATGACACTCTTGAAGGATAACCACCCATGTGCCAGTTATAACTACCTACTGAATGTCCAGACTGGCAGTCGGAGAAGGGCGGGTACCTCTGCCAATGTAAGATGGGGTGGTAACTGAAAGATTCCTTCATTCTGTGGTCAGTTTACTTAGCATAGGAATTAGATAATCAGAGTATTTGTTTTATGTAGGTGACAGTCAAGTTGTTGGGTGCACATGGGGAGAGTGAGCCCCACCACCTAAGTGACCCTGATAAACCAGTATTTGAGAGAAGGGGTGTGGACTTGTTCCTGGTGACCACACCCTTTCCCCTGGGGGAGCTGACGGGCATCCAGCTGTGCCATGACAACTCTGGGGGGCACCCCTCCTGGTAAGCACCAGGGCAGATGACACATCCTCCCTGTAATTATTGTGACTTATTTAAAGTCAAGGTCAAGGCATGTTTAAACATGATTTGTGGCACACTGAACTCTTAGGTTCGGTTAAGAATCTGCAGGGACAACTAGGACCTATAAATACTGGGCTGTTAAAGTAGTTTAGGTGTGACATTATCAAGCTTTGCTCCCCTCACCCTTGGAGACCTGGTAGAGTTTCATCACAATGACACTTGAAAATAGCATCCTCGCCTCCTCACCCTACCTTGTCACCTCCTCTCCTCCTGTTTAATACCTGTCTTAAAGGTCCAATGCTGTCGTATTTATCTCAATATCAAATAATTTCTGAGTAACAATTAAGTACCTTACTGTGATTATTTTCAGTTAAAATTGTCAATAAGAAACAAAATAGCTTCTTAGCAAAGGATTTTGCTAGGACTATCTGGGAGTGGGAAGGGGGAAAGTAGCTGTTATTAACAGAGAGGTTTGGAACTCTATTTCTTATTGGTCTGTTGTCCCCAGGCAGAACAAAACTCCATCCCACCAAAACAGGCTGAAATTCCAGGGTATCTTTTTAAACAGTTCTTACACTAAAAAGGCATTATCATCAATTTCATGGTATTATTCCAACCTCATAATGTGGAAATATAAAACACAGGGAAATCACGTTTTTGACTGCACTGGGCCTTTAAATACCACAACAAAAACATTGCAACCACTGCTATGCTGGCAGGGACTTGTTTTAATTTTTTTTTTTTATCTCTACAGTCTAGAAATCTCTATCTCTACACAGGGAATAATAAGCAGTTTCCTGAGCATAATGTCACGTTTCCTCCCACTAGGTATCTCAACAAGGTGACGATCCAAGACTTGCAGAGACAGAAGGTTTGGCATTTCCTGTCCTCATCATGGCTGAGCTCCGAAAGGGGGGAGGGGCTGACCAAGAAGACCCTCAATGCTGCCAAGAAGAATGAGATCAGAAGCTTTAGGTGACTGACCACTGGTAGAATACAACGTTACAACATGTACAATATGTAGAGGATTTCTAGGCAAGATCAAACATCTTGCAATGTGTCATGGTTTTGCACACAAACAGTAGGTATCCTACGCTACCCAGCCGACAAAGATTAGGGACCGTGAGAATCACTCCCTGTCCTTTCCTCAATCTCTCAGTGGCCTCTAGCCAAGTTCGGCACCGAATCTTGCTCAGACAGTCTGTGTTTAAGACACTTAGAGACATATTGTACAGTTTATATTATTTTACCCTAATTCTGACTAAAACTACACCCCTCATTAATTATGCTTTTACTGACTAAACCTAAACAAACCCATCAGATAATAAATGTATGATTCTAATCAATTTCATACAGTTATAAGGTTTCAGAGTGGGAATTATTTCATCATTATCTTTCAACATTTAAATTACTTTAACAGTATCCTAGTCTACTTTTCCAATGTAATTCCTTTAACTTCCACCCTGGTCATCCCTTAATGTCCCACACTTTCTATGTCCTAGAAATATTTTCCAGACCAGGACGTCGTCAGGCTTTAGAGATCAGCACATCTGGGTGTCCATCGTAGACCCTCCCTGGCGTAGCCCGTTCACCCGAGCACAGAGAGTGTCCTGCTGCATGAGCCTGCTGCTCTGCACCATGGCCATCAACATCGCCTTCTGGAAGATCCCCAAAAAACAGCAGTCTCCTGTCATCTTCACCATTGGTCAGTTCATAGAGATACAACACTGTATTGGGTACTGGATAAGTCCTTGTTGGTGAGTCAATCAGTCCTCTTTTGTGACTGTGCCATTCATATCTGAGCCCACATCTAATGAGCTGCCTCTGATAAGGATGGGCAATTTTACTCTCCACTCACATAGAAATGGGACATTTTGGCTACCGGAAAAAAGTTTTTTCTACAGTAAAAAGAGAGCAGTGCAGTACATGGGAATTATGACTAGCCTGCAATATGGATGGTAACATATCAGACTTTTTAGATGCAGCTGCATTAAGTATCAAAGACAAGGACTGGTCTCAATTATAAATGTTAGATCCAACTCAAGGCTCTTTTCTTCTTGGTGTTCACAGAGTTACAAGGACTAGTAGTTGTAGGCAGTGGATGGCTCTTCATAACCCTTCAATAGACAACGTTTCAGCCACATTCTTTCAACTATCCAGCCCTGAAAGACCTTGTCACACAGCAGAGTGGTTATTCAATGACCCCGAGCCCTTGATAAACCTTTCATACGGCTAAGAAATACTTGACCCAGAACAACACAACAAGTGTTCGGGCCATGGAATGATATATTGAGTGATATAGCCTCTGTTATTGTGCCTTGACTCCTTAATGGTGTGTGCTTTCATGTCCCAGGTTCGCTGGAGGTCACTTGGGAGGAGATCATGGTGGGGGTGGAAAGCGGTTTGCTCATGTTCCCCATCAACATCCTCATCATCACCATATTCCGCAGTATCAAGCCACGATTCGTCCAACCAAAGGAGAAGAACCACGATATGCAGGGCCTGAAACCCCTCGCTGTTACCATGCCAACCATTCTTAAGGTCCTCTCTTTACATTTTCAAAATAAAGTGTTGCTGCTGTGTTATAGTTCTGCCTCATACTTTGTCTATAACCTTCAAACACTCCCATCGTTTATTCCTTTCAGCGGTGCCTGCCTTTTTTTTACCTCCAAGGCCATACAACATCTTATTGGTTATAGCAACCGTTAAGATTGGTATTTGGTATTTTATTAGGATCCCCATTAGGTGTTGCAAAAGCAGCAGCTACTCTTCCTGGGGTCCATAATACAAAACAGAATTAGACAAGAACAGCTCAAGGACAGAACTACATACATTAAGATTGGTACTAGCAACTGTGTTTATGTATGTTCTGTCCTTAAGTACTGTATTCCTGCGTATTACGTCCCTATCTAGGACACAGAGGAGATGGTGAATCTGCTCTGTAAGAGCCAGAAGAACAAAGTGCCTGAGCTAGAGAAGAAGCTGGAGTCATGCGATGACCTTTGCTCAGCCTTGGGCAGAGTGCAAGGGGTCATTCAGCTTATGCAAGGTGCTGCACTGACACTGCAAGAGCAACCTTACAAGTCACACAGGTGTTGACGTCATTGTAATTGTTGGAGATGTCCTAAAATTTGATGCGTTTGCCTATGTATCACTAGGGTTGAGTGAGAGTGACCCACACTGGGTCTACTGCAGCAAGTTTGTCCTGTACTTCCTCCACCACCTGTCCATGTGCCTGGAGCGGCTGGATCAGAGTGCCTTCTCCACCCCAGAGGCCCGTCAACACATCCTGAACACCGTCCACCTGCTGCAGAAGACGTCCGAGATGGTTTTCACCAGCCACATGGCTTACAGGTTGGACAATATACCTGTGCAGAGAAGGGAATATAAATAACAGAATTAAAAGTTAAGCTTTTCAGAAAACTATACACGTCATTCCCTTCCTCTCAATTTCCAATCAAGTTTAATTGCTCTGTATTTGTGTGAATATCATTGTCATACATTACTCTGACCAAGTACCTAAACAGATCTGTGTTTCCTCTTTGCCTCCTCTCCCAGTCCTCCCCGTGTTGCTAGGGAGAAAAGGAAAAGCTCAAGCTGCTGGCTGCCCTGGTGGTTTGTGTTTGTGGGCTGGTTCTTGCTCGTCTCCATCAGTGTTGTGTCCACGTACTTTACCCTGATGTATGGCTTTGCCTATGGGAGGGAGAAGTCCATCCAGTGGGTTATCTCTCTGGCCATGTCCCTCTTCCAGAGCATCTTCATCCTGCAGCCTCTTAAGGTAAGACCAGGGCGCTATATCTTACATGAAGAACGTAGTCCTGAAGTTCTGTTCAATCAATCAGTCAATCATCAGCAGATGTAAAAACAAGAATTTTGTTTGATTCTTGGGTTTATTCTCAGGTAATTGGTTTGGCGATCTTATTTGCCCTCCTCCTCAAACCAGTGGCAGTAGAAGACAGTGAGGAGGTTGGACTACTCCTGAAAGGTAAGATCCTCTAGCACAGAAGACCTACTGTACAGGGCTCTCACAAAATCATTATGTTTTACCTTAGTGTCAGTTTTACAAAGGCATAATTGATCTGGGTTTCTCAGTACTAGTACTCTGAAAAGGCAATTACAAAATTACATCAACCCAACTCTCAGTATTGATGAAGGGTTTTACAGAGAGAGAAGGGTTACAGTCAGTATCTTAATAAGGGACTGTCGTAGAGAGAAAATGCAATTTTTTTCATGTCCATGCCTACTCTCGTGCAGATATACAACAAGCCTTGGATATGAATGGCTTCTGTCAAACTATTGAAACCTGTCTGTTCTGCAAAATTAATGGTATATGCATTTTAGACTGGAATAGAGCTGTAAGTCTGTTTTACTCTCAGATAGTAGGAGAAGCATAGTATTTTGCTGCCATTTTGGCCAGGCCTCTAGTGTAAAATATATGTTTAATATCAATGAGACTAACCTGGTAAAATAAAGGTACAAATATTTAAAACCTGTGTTAGTATGCCACACCATGTCAGGCTCACAGGGATTCTGTTGAGCTTCCCTTCTGAGATGTTGAAAATAAAAGTCATCACAAAGAGACCTGTCTTATCTGTTTTACAGAACAACAGGAGATGTGTAAATTGTACTCCGGTAGGGAGATACACTGAAGAAACACAATTTAGCTCTACATGCTGTCTCCAGAGGGTCGATGGGGTTGGAAGGCCTGATGCCCTACAACAGACATCCTCTGCTCTGCTGCACTGACTATCAATGTGGCAAACTGAGAATATAAGTTATTTAAAAATATAGTTGTTATGATTTTATTGAATACTTGTTACTCTTATCTTATAAGAAATGTATAAGGCATAATATGTATGAATGTACTGAAAACTACTGTATCATTGAAATTGTAATATTTAGTAATAAGCTGATAGTTAGAAACTTTTATTCTTGTGGATTGTATGAAGTTACTCAATGTATGGAATTACTCTGTTATATTTATTTCATCACAAACCGCTGATATATTATTTTACACTGTACATTTATATTTACTTTTAAGTAACATACAGTCACCTCCAAAATCATTGTCACCCTTGATAAAGATGAGCAAAAAAGACTGTATAAAATAAATAATAGAAAACCAGAGCTATATTGAATCTTTTCTGAGATTAAATAACACATTGGGAACGAACTTAGACCATTCCTCCATACATAATCTTTCCAGATCCTTTATATCCTACGGTCTGTGCTTATGGACTGCCCTCTTCAATTCAAACCACAGGTTTTCAATGGGGTTCAAGTCCGGAGACTGAGATGGCCTTTGCAAAATGTAGATTTTCTTGGTCAATTAATAATTTCTTTGTGGATTTTTACGTGTGCTTGAGGTCATTGTCTTGCTGGAAGATCCACTTGTAGCCAAGTTTCAGCCTCTTAGTAGAGGCAACCAGGTTTTGGCTAAAATGTCCTGGTACTTGGTACAGTTCATGATACCGTTCGTTGACCTTAACAAGGTCCCCAAGACCAGGAAGCAAAACTGCCTCATAAAATCAAAGATCCACCACCATATTTTACAGTAGGCATGGGGTTATTTTCTGCATATGCATCTTTCTTTCAAAGCCAAACCCACCACCGGTATGCGTGGCAAAAGACCTCTATTTTCATCTCATCTGACCATAGCGCCTGGTGGCAACCCTTCCAAATAGACTTTTGGCATGGAAGTGGCATATAATTGTAGATCTGGAGACCCCAAGATGCGGTTATGTTCTGTCATTCTCCAACTGTGGCCCTTGGACATTTATTTTTGTCCCAAACCATCTTCATCACTGCGAGTAGGGACATGATACACTTGGGTCCTTTACCAGGCAAGTTCACCACTGCTTGAGTGGTTTTAAACTTCTAAATTGTTTCCCTAATAGTGATTAGTGGTATATTTGTTTTTTTTGTACCCATTGCCTGATTTATGAAAGCCAACAGCCATTTTTCTTTTTTCATTTGTGAGTGCTTTGCCTTTCCCCACGGTGATGGATGACAAAGGGATTTTACATGTGTGTTACCTCTTTTTTATACCCCCGTGAAATGGGAAGCAATGGAAGATACAGTTCCTTAGACTGAGATTATAATTTTTTTAAGTAGAATGTTAATGCAAATTGATTTTATTGATAAGAATCTTTACGGGTGCCAATAATTTTGACACCTACAGTATCTTTTTTAGATGTTGTTTTTACTTGGTAGCCCTTCCTGCAGTGAAATGACCTAGTGGCCTCATGGGTGGAATGTTATTCATATTTTTCAAAATTTCATAAATAATAAAAAGCCGTCAAATCCGGTGTTTCTATGTCAAACGGTTTTGTTATATTTCAGTCTTCTGTGATGTATATTGGGATGCAAACACACAATGTAATACATTTCAACACTATATCTCGCTATTTTAAGCCCATAACCATGTGTGTGTGGTGTATACTTTTGTTTAAAAGTAGATTTGTTTAAGACTACCAAGAAACACTGTGTGACCCTGATTTAGCCCACTGCAGTAAAAGGTTCAACAAAATCTCTTTCAACTGTATTAATATAAAATAATATCTATATTTTTTTAATATGAGCATACAATAAACCTCAGTATTTGTATTATTTATTTCATACAGTCTATTTTGCTCATCTTTGTCAAGGGTGCAAATACTTTTGGAGGTGACTGTGGGTTCATTTAGTATTATATATTTATTGGAATACATTTAAAAAATATATTTTAAAACAAGGTATGTCTTTGAAACTATTTTTCCTTAAATAAGGTTATATTCCAGTGTTCTCCCCTCATCATCATAACGTGAGTCCTATGTTCACTGTGCTCAGCACATTGTTATGAAAGAAAGTGTAACACCCATTAGTAATACACTCATATCACCCCATACAGTTATCTAAGTTACTGTATCTCAATGCCATGGCAGAGATTGTCTAAGAACTCCTCTGACTCATGTCCGTAACTCTGTGTGTCACTGCAAGCTATGGAGTTGATCACCAACAGCACATGTGAATAAACAGCTCTGTCCAAGTCAGTTTAAATTGTTAGGTTCTAACTTTCTGGTACAAACTCCAGGCGGACACAAAGAATGCTCAAATTAGATTCATTTCACCCAATTGGACGCTTCGGCTGAATGACATAAGGACACATAGTTACAGTCTTTTAGCTACAGTACAGTAGATGTCACAGTAGGATGATCCAGTCTGGGTCAGATGACGGTCTGGCTCTGTCCTCGAGATACGACTCCGCTATCTGCATCCGGTTGTCTTCACTCCACTCCCCTGCTACGACGTGGAAAGCCATCTTCCCACAGAAACTAGACAGTTGGATAGTAACTTAATCGTGATCTTATCATAAACCAGACAGGTGGTTTCTATACATTTTTGCAAAACATGTTCTAACCCCAGACAAATGGTTCCTATCCAACCCTTATGGAATCATTCTTGTACTCAAGAGACAGGCCACTTTTGTACTTTCCCTATGCCTCAATACAATACACATAGATTATTCAACCTAACCCATAACAGAATAATTACTACTGATTTGCTAATTATACAAGAAAGGGTGCTCAGGTCATAACGGTCTCCAAAAAACTCACTGGGCAAAGACATGTTGGAGTTGTCAACAAATGGTTATTCAGTTTAAAATCAAACTGTTGATTTTTGGATCACAATTCTTTGATGTTGGTATTGATAATGGTAACAATGTTGACTGAACCAATTGAGTCACTCACTCCTCATTCCCGACATCAGAACTGACAGCTGATAAGGAGCTGAAAAGGTGACAGTTTAACAGTCTGATGTGACAAAGAACAGAACTCTCCTCTCCTCATCAGAAACCTATTAGAGTCTGTATAGTTGTCTTTCTCTCTCTCTCAGTCCACAATGTTAATATGTTTTTTCCTCTGCTAGTTAGCACGCACAGTGTAGTGCACAACCCCCCTGTAAGGAAAGTATGCAAGGTCACATTATCTCGAAGACTAAGAATGCTAAATAAAACAACAATCTAAGTCCTTGCATGCCTCCCTGGGTAATGAGAAACAGGCAGCTCCACCAAAACATGACATTTCTGCTGAGGGCTTTGAGATCCATTGTGCAGTACATGCAGTTGATAATGTGTTCATTCATTTTGTGAGTCTCCATAGAACTGAAGGCTGAACCTGAGAAAATGTGTGTGTTTGTGTAATCCGTCATTTAATCTCTGCAAGGCTTCAGTATCAATGGAGATTGCCATAGAGGTAAATCCCACTGCAGCAACAATGGTGGTCCAATGGTCAGACAGAACGTTATCCATTCCAAACTAATATCTGACCCCAGTTAAAATGATTTGGGCCCTCCGCAGAATAGGTTTTTAATAAAAAGCACAAATTAATGAATTCAAGTCTATGTGAGAAATTAATTTAGTACATTTCTTGGGGAATTGCCAGCTAATAAAATTTTGGAAGAGGGGATATTAATATTCTCGGAACTTAAATTGAGTCAGTCAGAGTTTGGCCATGAGCAGAAAGGAGAGGGCTTCAGGGCTTCAACCTCCGCCTGGGTGACTCATGGCAGGGAAGCAGCCTTCTCCAATTGGTTGTTTTCTTTTTATTCTTGCTATTTTAAAACCCTTCGCTAAACTCTCTCCCCTCAAACTCTATACTCTGCAGAGAGAGGGTTGTGTTGTCCTCAGGTAGAATGTAATAAGAATAATATTATATTGTGTACAGTAACTTAATTGTCTTAGTTGATCTTTGTTGTTAGGTCAAACCAACCTGAGAAACCAGGACTTATTCTGCTTCATTTCCCCTGTGCGCTTTACTCAATACTCCAAACAGCGGAAAATCACTGAAAATGTAATTAAACTTGAAAGTGTTTTTCGACAGTAACCTCACTCATCACCAGGTGCGAATGTAATCGTATGTGGCATCAGAGGACCTTTTCACAGAACATTATTAAAATGGGGCCGGTGGAGAGCATTGGCTGAACCGGGGCCAAACCCCAAGACCCATCAAATGTTCTCTCAACATCAACAAAAAATCCAGCACTGAACAAATCCTAGTTCTCCAGTGCGCAAACATGTAAGCCTATGTAGTTAGCAGTTTGAGCAACTTTAGGCTTATGTTTACTGTGAACACTCGGGCTGTACCCCGCAGCCATTCCTACACCACCAGACATGTATGTGCCCCAGTCTCTCTATCCCCTACTCTGCCACATACAAACTGCATGACCCCTGTCTGTAAACAGCACCATGCAGAGCTGAACACCAGTGGACTCTTAAAGACTATCCTCTGCCCTATCCCTATCTCAGAAGGGGGTAGCAGCCTTTATTGCCACCAGGGAGAGGAGACAGAGCTGTCAAAACAGCTCATCATCGTCCATAGTCAGAGACGTTTAGTGGCGATGCACAGTGACTCACCTAGCTGGGTCAGTTTGACACTCTCAGAATAAGCAAATTCATGCAGCTACAGACAACTTAGAATAGAACCTCTCAGACAGCCATCTGGACAGGACACTCTGTGATGTGACCATGAATACAATAGGAGAGCCACAGATCAAAGACCACTCTGATGTAGCATCTCCTCTCTTTGAAGTTATAAGGACTCTGAGCACTGTAGGCCAGTGGCAACTTAATTGGGGAGGATAGGCTCATAGTAATACCTGGAACGGAGTTCATGGAATAGTATCGAACACATCAAACACATGGTTTCCAAAACACATCAGGCAAAAGGTTACGTTAGCATTGACAAAAGCCTCAAGCTCCTGAGAGTTCCAGGAAAACACCCCATTGCGATGCTACAGATCTACACAAGACAATTGTCAAACAAGCCTCCCTCTGCAGGAACCTGGGTTGTGATCTGCAAGCACACATCTTGGGAAACTTCCTGAAAAGGAGCTTCCACTGAAGTACACTTATTTTTATTTCTGTTTGTTTCAAGGTATTTTCAAGGTCATTGAATGAAACCCTGCTCTCTTGGAGATGGGTCCCTCAACACTTAGGAGACACGTTTCTGTGTCCTTTGTTTAACACTTTACCTGCCACATCCACTGAGGCATCCATATCAGTCAAGCTTCACTGTTCATGTAGTAATTTACCCTCTCTAGTGGCAGTACTAGAATCTACACTGCACTACCAACTGAGTTCCTTTGATTACAGTAGAACTGCTTCACTTGACAAGATATGACAACACCGAAACAATTACGTCTAAGAAAATTAGCCACCCCAGAACTTCAATTAGAAAGATGTCCTTTATTAGACAGAAAAAAACATAGGCTATTATCTGTTTTATGTGACAAGATATACAGTACACTTGCTAATCAAAGTTGGTATCAAACATTCTTCAAACAATCCTACATTACACCTTAGAGGATGATCAGTCAAAGCAGTGAGCGGGTCACTGTACACTAGTGTTAGTCTTATTTTAGGATGGTGGAGTAGACAGCCCTAACTTCCACCCATAATATATTAGTGAAAGCAAGCTATAAAACAAGAACAGCAAATCCACCCCCCTTTCTCACCTTCATCAAAACTACTTCTTCCATCACCAAGATTCAACACATTTTTATCAAACACAAAATCAAAACTTTGAACAACTTTCAAGAAAGATTATATATGTTACCAGTGATGTAAAGTACTTAAGTAAAAATACTTTATAGTACTACTTAAGTCTTTTTTGGGGGTATATGTACTTCACTATTTATATTTTTGACATCTTTTACTTTACTACATTCCAAAAAATAAAAAATGTTTTACTCCAAACATTTTCCCTGACACCAAAAAGTACTCATTACATTTTGAATGCTTAACAGGACAGGAAAATTGTCAAATACACACACTTTTCAAGAGAACATCCCATGTCATCTCTACCGCCTCTGATCTGGAGGGCTCCCTTAACACAAGCTTATTTTGTAAATTATGTCTGAGTGTTGGAGTGTGCCCCTGGCTCTCCGTAAATTAAAAAAACACAAATATTGTGCTTTCTGGTTTGCTAAATATAATTAGAAATTTATACTTTTAATACTTAAGTATATTTAAAACCAAATACTTTGACTTTTACACAAGTAGTATTTTACTTAAGTAATTTTCTGTTCAGGCATCTTTACTTTTACTCAAGTATGACAATTGGGTACTTTTCCCACCACTGCATGTTACGTGTACATATTTGAATATACTTTAGAATGGGAAGGCCTCTGATGATGGTAAATGCAGTGTGGCACATATAGGACACACATTCATAGATAACATACTGAATCACACTATAAACCTCTTTTACACAAAGAGGAAGAACCCATTACATTTTGAGAGCCGTATTTACATCAAACTTACATGGTCAAGTGGTTTTTCATATGGAGTATAATTTCTGTCACTAGTCAAATCATGCATTCCATTTGTCAATTCACTGCATGGGTTATATTACACAAACACGGAAAGTGCATGTATAGGGTTAAACTAAATACAGTTTTTTTTTTTTTAAAGAGGATTTTATTATGAGAAAAAATATGTACAAAATAAACATATTTTCCAACTCTCGCCTTCAACCTACCAACATATTTTGGCTGTACAAATAAAACAATTCCTGTAAATAGCATTGTGTATTACATATTTCAATTTCCTACTTTATCAATCAAGTCTGATTGAATCCCTCCACCCCATGTAAAGTAACAGATCGGCCATAGAACTGGTTTCAGACGTCACCAAAGGTTCAGAGCCAGAGTACTGAGAATAAAACCCAACAGACAGGGTGCTACGGCCTTGAATATGTCCTAGGCCTGAATTTTGACACAATGGGTGTGCCAGAAAACAGGATTTTCTATTATGCGATTCAGTGACCGGTAAAAAATTGTTTCATGAAACCCACAACGACAAACTATTGAGATCCTGTATTACTCAATCCAGTCTCTGGACGAGAGACACTATTAGATTATTCGACTATTCGATTATTAACCAAATATTGGCTCATACTGTGAGTCAAGGGGATACGTGACAACCATAGCAACGAGAAAGATTGAGGTGTTACATAGATTACTAGTAACAATCAGGAAGGCCATTTTATATCCAAAGTGCTCATATAAAGATCACATCTATACGGCCCAGTTTTGATTGGACGTAGTCGATAATATAATGTACTTCCAAATGTACTGTCAAATAGCCCTCTAAAGGGCCTTCACCTGTTTGAATGAGGTACAGTTAATGTTAACATCAGTGCCAATCCAAATATTTCTTGATACTGTAGCTGCAGTGACTGACAACACAGTATAGCATGATGGGATACTGGAGGACTAGGTCTTCTTCTTCAGATCCTCAAAGCGGCGTGACAGGTCATCAAAGTCGATGTCATCAGAGCTCGCAGTGTTTCGTCCAACTCCAAAGGAGGAAGTGGGAAGCGTGTCGGGAACTGAGGGCAGCTCAGGGAGAGCGTTGTTATCGTAGATCTGGGAGGAAGGCCCGGGGCCTGTGGAAAGAACATAGGTTTAGAATGACATTACAAATACACCCCAATGCAACCCTTATGCAAGAAGCAAGCAACAATATCGTTGAAGAGATTGACGTGTAGAAAATGAAATATTATTTGAAAACAACTTACCAGAGACCTGGGATCGATCAGAAGGTTTAATAGACAGCTCATCAATCTAAAAAATACACACACATATCATTATCTCTCTACCCTGCCTGCATGTTGACATGTTCAAGTTGTATAGATACATGAGAAGGCAGAGAAAAACAATGTTTGGATATTAGTATGTGTTTGGGGGAGGAATAATCATTGAAGTAGTGCATTGCAGAGAAAGTCAACACCGCTGGGGTAAGAATTAGCTTTTGCTTTTTGCTCATAATATAACTAACCTCAAATTGCATTCACTTCACTATGAAGAACATTGCTTCCCTGCCACATCCAGTAACATACTAGTTTGACAGCAAGCATATCTGTTTCAGCATATTATAAATCACTCAGAGCATTCAAAAGACAGTCGTATGCAGTTCAGCACAAGGTTAGTGATTAGCAGTTAATACCAGCTATGACCGTTTCCACATTCTATCTGTTCTTATCCAATCCCTATCACGTCCCTGAAGCATAGCACTGTCCTGCAGAGACAAGCGATGGCACAAGCAAACTATAATGAACTCCTCTTCCCTGAAAGGTGAACTGGCCGTCTGTCCATCTGTCTGGAGAAGCAGAAGGGGCAGGGGGCTCTGACACTTACAGACTGGTAGGTGGGAGGGCAGCTCGGCAGCTCAGGGGGCGGCCCTCCTCTCATTGGAGGCTGGAAGTTGTTAAAGGCATCATATGTGCCAACAGAGGGGCAGTTGAACCCTATGGGGCCGGGCATCTAAAGAAAAACCCATACATGTATAAAAACATCACATTCATATCAACATCTCTATATTTCTTAAAGCTGGAATCCTTAATGGTGAAACAGCCATGTCTGTTGGCGGTATTACAACAACAACGAAGTTACTGCAAACAACTAAGACTGTTTTCTTCCGCTCTGACATCGTCGCACACGCGGAATAGAAAAGCACAATATGTACTGCTGCACGACCAATAGCGGTCAGCGGCGCTGTTTCCCCCCTACGGCGGACTCCATCTGTAAGCAACGATCTCGCCAAACAAGAGTGGTGTCATTCAAGACACTATTGGAAAAAAGATGGTCTTACGGCTCCTTTGGGTGTTGGGTAGCTGAACGCTGATGGGGGGGCCATGGGCATAGGCATGGCTCCAGCGGTGAAGCCGCCGCCACCACCTCCTCCGCCTGGCTTCTTGAAGTCAGAGTCCACGTCTATGAGGTCAGCCTCCTCGCCTGTACACACCTCTGGCTGCGGGGGGTGTGTAACATTAAAATCAAATGTTATTCATCACATGCCTAGTTAACTATTTAGCAGTCTTGGGGGGGGGGGGGGGGGGGGGCTTTCCGGGTCCTGTTGGTTCTAGACTTGGTAGTATATAAATAGTAGAGTCAGTCAGGGGGTGGGCACAGGGAGACAGACAGGTTATCATCATCAGCTACTCACTCTGACCATGGCGTCTGACTCGTAGGGCACGTTGTAGTTCTTGGCAATCTCAATGAGGTAGCGCTCCACCAGGATCTTAGGAGGAGCCTCTACACTCAGTTTGTGCATGAGCTATGGGGTAAAGTAGAGAAATATACCAATCAAAAGTTTAGATAAGTTTAAATTGTAGAATAATAGTGAAGCTATGAAACTATGAAATACCACACATGTAGTAACAAAAAAAAGTTAAACAAATCTAAATATATTTTAGATTCTTGGCATTCTCTCAAACAGCTTGATGAGGAATTATTTTCCAACAGTCTTGAAGGAGCTCCCACTTTCCACCGGTCTAATGTCCAATGCTTGCGTTTCTTGTCCCAAGCAAGTCTCTTCTTATTATTGGTGTCCTTTAGTAGTGGTTTCTTTGCAGCAATTCGACCATGAAGGCCTGATTCACACAGTCTCCTCTGAACAGTTGATGTTGAGGTGTGTCTGTAAAGCATTTATTTGGGCTGGAATTTCTGAGGCCGGTAATTCTAATGAACTTATCCTTTGCAGCAGAGGTAACTCTGGGTCTTCCTTTCCTGTGGCAGTCCTCATGAGAGCCAGTTTCATTATATTGCTTGATGGTTTTTGCAACTGCACAAAGTTCTTGAAATGTTCCATATTGACTAACCTTCATGCCTTAAAGTAATGATGGGACTGTCATTTCTCTTTGCTTATTTGAACTGTTCTTGCCATAATATAGACTTGGTCTTTTACCAAATAGTGCCATCTTCTGTATACCACCCCTACCTAGTCATAACACAACTGATTGGGATTTCTTTCCTTAATGCGTTTGAGACACAAATTAATTTTAAGGAACACCTGTTAATTGAAATGGATTTCAGGTGACTACCTCATGAAGCTGGTTGAGAAAATGCCAAGCGTGTGCAAAGCTGTCATCAAGGCAAAGGGTGGCTACTTTGAAAGATCTCAAATAGAAAATATATTTAGATTTGTTTAACACTTTTTTGGTTACCACATGATTCCATGTGTGTTATTTCATATTTTTTGATCTACAATGTAGAAAATAGTACAAATAAAGAAAAACCCTTGAATGAGTAGGTGTCCAAACTTTTGACTGGTACTGTATCTTGAAGCAGATCATCTCAAAATGCATACCCTATCATTGACTGTCCCGATTTGGTTTGTCCTACAGAGCTTGCCATACTCCTTGCTGTATTTGGCACACAGCTGATCAGACACCTGTATGGAGAAAGCACAGTATCAAGGATCACAATATAGCAAAAAGTGTACAAACTGCATTACATTTTTTTTTACTGAGGACTAGTTTCAAGTTCTTTTAGTCGTATGTAGGGGATACGCACTGTGTACATGGTCCAACTAAATGCCTACTTGCAGGTTCCTTCAACAATGCAACAACAATAAATAATAAAAAGATAAGAATTCGAACATTAAGTAAATGGCTCAGTAGAATAGAATAATACATAGCATAAGTATAATACAGAAAGGCACAATTTATAGTCCAATAGTTACATGTGTATTGGGGAAGGGGCAGGGGTGGGATGCAAGGGTTTAAATTAGGCAGTATGATAAGACTAGTCCAAGCGACTAGACATGTTAACGCACATTGCATACTACTCACAATTTTAAGCTCGTTGACCTCAGACTGCAGACGTGGGGCTGCCCAAATGAGAGTGGACACAGCCTCCTGCAGGCCAGGGTCCAGCTCCCTGTCAAGAAACAGACAAATAGGTGTTAAGGACATGGCGTGACAGATCTTTTTCACTCGTCTGAACGCTCAAATTAAAAATGGTCTGTAACATCATGGGCCAAAAGGGAGGCATAAAATTGTGTTGTATGATGCAAGGAACCACTTTACAAAATACCTTTATCATTACCATACAGAGAATCGTAAAAATGTAAGCCACCCTCCGCCTATTGACTTCTTTGCATATGTCAAAAAAAAATAGAACACAGCCCCTTAAAAAAAATACATGTTTTGTCACATACACCAGATAGGTGCAGTGAAATGTGTAGTTTTACAGGGTGAGCCATAGTAGTACTGCAGCCCCTGGAGCAAATTAGTGTTAAGTAACTTGCTCACGGGCCCATCTACAGATTTTTCACCTTGTCGGCTCGGGTATTCCAACCAGCAACCTTTCGTTACTGGCTCAACGCTCTAACCTACAGGCTACCTGCTGCCCTCTTAAGGCTCTCCTGGAGAATGGTTGGCAATCCTTAAAATAGCGTAAATCATTTTTACACTTACAAACAAATACTATTTAATGAATAAGGGATCAAATGGCTTATGTCGGCTACTTCAAAGCAAGGTAAATTACTAACCATATGAAGGTTTTCGTGGAGAACTATTGGCAGGATAGGAGTAATTTCAAAATTAGGCTACTCTTAGGGCCCGGGTGATACTCGTTAGTACCGTGGCATGGAAACAAAACACAAAGCGGATTTAACGTCTTTAGGAAAACAGCCCTAATGTTGGAAACAAACATTATGTTGTCATCCAGTCATTTATGTATTTTCTAAGCTACAGCACACAATATTTTACATACAGCAGGTTTTTAAAAAGGAACAAAGAATTGGATCCGCTTCGGGTTTTCATTTTTGCCATGGAAGAAATATTGCGCCACTGGTATCGTCCAGGCCCTAGCTATTCTAATAATATGTTTTAGCACTGTCAGAATGACATGCCCAATGTTGAATAGAGGGGAATAGAGTCAACTCCCAATTGAGTGTTTGAGATGCGTTTTTTATAACAGGAGTAGGTTAACGCTTTCATCTGCGTGAAGGTAATTTATTCAAGAGCGCTAGACAACATAGGTCATCGGGACATGACATTAATAGCATGCTATTAGCTAAATACTTAACTACCAAGATAACTAACCAGGCTACACCATATGTTTTGAATTGGCTAACTAGTCCGTTTGTTTGTCTATCATTATTTTATAGGCCATAGTCTAGCTGCTGCAATCTCTCCCCGCAGGCCCAATGACACTGGCAAATACTCATGGGATGCACACATGACTTTTCCAGGATTTTCATGGCCGTATAATCCGTTTGTAAACCAAAAATGTACTGTCTCTGGGCAAATAACTCACTAACTAGCAAGGAATATCAACAAATACCCTGTCAATGCAATAATTCTGCTCCGATGCGCTCTGCAGAAATTGGGAGAACAGCGCGCAACACATTGGTCCAATTCTGATCGGAGCAATTTTAGCATTGAATTTTTTAGCATGTCCATCCAGACAACTTACAGTAAATCTATATTCTTCTGGTCCGACTACTTGTTTTACCTGTCCCGGACAAGCATTAAATGTCAAGCCCTGAAGGATAAACTCAAACACCGATAATAGGGCAAGGAGTTTTCCTTGACCAGAAGAAATTTTGTCTCTTCTTTCAATTGCCTTTACTCGATTCCTTGCATCCTCTCTCGTCTCTGTCTCAAAACGCATTGGAAGAGAAGTCCCAAGGCTTCTCCCCTCATCCAATGTGTTTTGAGGAGGCGGCAAGGGGGCAAGGAAATAAACAATTGAGAAAGAGCCTCCTTTTCCGAGTCCTCTAGGCTGGCTCATTTACTTCATGGACTGGATGAGGCCAAAGCGAGCCAGCAGCAGGTCACAGTAGAGTTCTAGGATCTCCATGGCCTCTACCAAGTAGTCCTCTCTGATGATGTGCTCCACACGGATCCGTGCTCGCTCATCCTTCCCTGTTGACAGGTAGTCTGCAATTTCCTTCCGCGCCTTCTGAGCTAGCTCAGCTACAAAGAGACAGAAGATCCATTCTGTAAGCATTTATTTTAAAGACAACCCGAGATACAAAAATGTCAATTAACAGAGACGAGGCTACAGCTTGCACGTTGTTTGTGTGTATGTACAGTACCAGTCAAGAGTTTGGACACGCCTATTCATTCATGGGTTTTTTGTTATTTTAACTATTTTCTACATTGTAGAATAGTGAAGACATCAAAACTATGAAATAACACATGGAATCATGTGACAACTAGAGGTCGACCGATTAATCGGAATGGCCGATTAAATCGGCCGATCATAACAATCGGGAATCTGTATTTTTGGGCGCCGATTAATTTTTATTTTATTTTTTTAACACCTTTATTTAATCTTTATTTAACTAGGCAAGTCAGTTAAGAACACATTCTTATTTTCAATGACGGACTAGGAACAGATTTTTAACCTTGTCAGCCCGGGGGATCCAATCTTGCAACCTTACAGTTAACTAGTACAATGCTCTAACACCTGATTACATTGCACTCCACGAAGAGCCTGCCTGTTAGCGAATGCAGTAAGCTAAGGTAAGTTGCTAGCTAGCATTAAACTTATCTTATAAAAAACAATCCATCAATGACTGTCATTGCTCCAATGTGTACTTAACCATGAACATCAATACACAAGTATATATTTTTAAACCTGCATATTTAGCTAAAAGAAATCCAGGTTAGCAGGCAATATTAACCAGGTGAAATTGTGTCATTTCTCTTGCGTTCATTGCACGCAGAGTCAGGGTATATGCAACAGTTTGGGCCGCCTGGCTCTTTGCAAACTAATTTGCCAGAATTTTACGTAATTATGACAACATTGAAGGTTGTGCAATGTAACAGGAATATTTAGACTCATGGATGCCACCCGTTAGATAAAATACGGAACGGAATAAACGTTTTGTTTTCGAGGTGATAGTTTCCGGATTAGTCAAAGGTATATGGTTTAGAGAGAAATAGTCAACGCGTTATAATTCCTGTAATAACTTGCGGCTGAACTTGAAAGGGGTTCCTTAGTTATTTTACCGTTCATGTCTTCCATAGAGAATGTCTTGATCTACTTCAAATAAGGTCTGTGTTTCGTGCAGGCTTAAACCGCCTCGACGTTTTGATACCTGTGTAAATCTCACTAGGATAAGGTAACGTTTGTCAACATATTTTCATGAATCCACTCTACAAAAATAATTATCTTCGCTTATATTTAGCAGAGTTACCTTGTCCTATGCATATCTACACAGTTATAAAATTGGCACGGTGATGTAAGCCTACACGAAACACAGACCTTATTTTTAGTGAATCTAAAAATATCCTATGGAATAAATGAAGGAACCGCTTTTCAGATTTTGCTAGAAGGTGTCATGGGAATTATGACTCGCACTTTGGTTGTCAATTCTTACCATGCCCATTATTAAAATAGGATTTCCTGCATATAGAAATTAAAGTTTTTGTTTTCAACATTCATCACAGGTAACTTAAACTCTATTTTTATTCAAACAGTTGAGAGTATTTGTCTCCTAAGCAGATTCTTCAGTATCATTGTCACTTCAGAGCTGTGTGTGGTGTGTGTGTATTTATGTATTACATTAAGTTAAAATAAGTGTTCATTGTTCATTCAGTATTGTTGCAATTGTCATTATTACAAAAATGTGTGTGTGTATGATATATATATAAAAACATTTTTTTTCTAATAAATCGGCCGATTAGATCGGTATTGGCCTTTTTTGTCCTCCAATAATCGGCATCGGCGTTGAAAAATCATAATCGGTCGACCTCTAGTGGTAACCCCCAAAAATGTTAAACAAATCGAAATATGTTTTATAGTTGAGATTCTTCAAAGTAGCCACCCTTTGCCTTGATGACAGGTTTGCACAGTCTTGGCATTCTCTCAACCAGCTTCACCTGGAATGCTTTTCCAACTGTCTTGAAGGAGTTCCCACATATGCGGGGCACTGGTTGGCTGCTTTCCCTTCCCTCTGCGGTCCAACTCATCCCAAACCATCTCAATTGGGTTGAGGTCAGGTGATTGTGGAGGCCAGGTCATGTGGTGGGAACCACACATGCAGAGATCAGCCGTTCACCTACTCCGCGTCTCACAAAGACACGGCGGTTGGAACCAAAAATCTAAAATTTGGAGTCATCAGACCAAGGGATAGATGTCCACCGGTCTAATGTCCATTTGCTCATGTTTCTTGGCCCAAGCAAGTCTTCTTATTGGTGGCCTTTAGTAGTGGTTTCTTTGCAGCAATTTGACCATGAAGGCCTGAATCACACAGTTTCCTCTGAACAGTTGATGTTGAGATGTGTGTTACTTGAACTCTGAAGCATTTATTTTGGGCTGCAATTTCTGAGGCTGGTAACTCTGATGAACGTATCCTTTGCAGCAGAGGTAACTCTGGGTCTTCCATTCCTGTGGCGGTCCTCATGAGAGCCAGTTTCATCATAGCGCTTGATGGTTTTTGCGACGGTACTTAAAGAAACGTTCAAAGTTCTTGAAGGTTAGTCAATCCGGAAAATTTCATGTTTTAAAGTAATGATGGACTGTTGTTTCTCTTTGCTTATTTGAGCTGTTCTTGCCATAATATGGACTTGGTCTTTTACCAAATAGAGCTAAATTCTGTATACCACCCCTACGTTGTCACAACACAACTGACTGGCTCAAATGCATTAAAAAAGACAGAAATTCCACAAATTAACTTAACAAGGCACACCTGTTAATTGAAATGCATTCCAGGTGACTACCTCATGAAGCTGGTTGAGAGAATGCCAAGAGTGTGCAAAGCTGTCATTAAGGCAAAGGGTGGCTACTTTGAAGAATCTCAACTATAAAATGTAGATTTTTTTAACACTTTTTTGGTTACTTTATGATTCCATGTGTTATTTCATAGTTTGATGTCTTCACTATTCTACAATGTAGAAAATAGTAAAAAGAAAGAAAACCCTTGGAATGAGTAGGTGTGTCCAAACTTTTGACAGGTACTGTAGTTGCCAGACTCACTTTTCTTTTTCTCCAAGAGTTTCAGGCGATTGATCACCAGTCGGAGATTGACCCGGAGTCTTTCTGCTTTGAATCCTCCACCGAGCATGATGGCCAGCTAAGGAAACAAAATAAGTTGGTATTAAAAAGAGGAGCCAATACATTCAGGCAAGTCTGACTATTTCTTTGCCACACTGACATCACCCACCATATTGTTTTCACCTATCCTTTGATCAGAGAACGTGAAGATGAAGGAGGTGGGGGAATAAGGAGAGGGAATAAGGAGAGGTTTCGACCCTAGTGAGTCATCGCCATCGTATGAGCGTGTTGATGGCCACACCAGTAACTACAGGCAGGTAGGACTGAAGCGGGCATATAAAACAGACAGCCATTGAACTAACAGTAGTATCCACCCTCTGAAACCAATAACTGGCTAACTTACATCGCCTCTATCAGCAATTCAGAAAGCATACACATTTTACTTAGTTTAATTAACAAAATCCACGTTCATGGATCACATAGTAAAGGAAATGGTTAGCTAACTAGCTAGTTTGCACAACAAGGATGAAGAAATCTAGTTAGCTAGCTACTAGTAGTTATACTAGCAAGATAGCTAGCTAACGTCAGCTAGTTTGATAAACAAAGCAGTGATGTTAGAATCAAAACGTTTCCAGCTAGCTACAGTAATGTTACCTATAAAAAACGATCAACCAATAAAAGCATAGTATATATAATAATGTACATTTTATATCTAATACACCATTTGTTTACATTACCTGTTAGGATCGTTAGCTAGCTAAACAGCAACTTGTCGTGTTGCTTGACTTCCGTGAATGTGAGCCTTCCTATCCCACAAAGAAACAGATGACAGTGACGTCACGGGACATTTTCAAAACGTGGCCGGTTTACACCTGCTGTTTACACCACTAGAAGGCGATGGTGGATTGGAGAGGCATAAAATAGATTTCAAAGAAATTAGACCCAATGCCATAAATGTACAGTACACTAGCTACATAGCCAGATATGTTTTGAGAAAGACAACCACAATATAGCTGATCAAACTGCACAGGGCAGCAAGACCGAGTTTCAAAACTACACCCCGCAGCTCTTTTTTCTTTAGATCATAAAAGCCCTTTAAATATTCACTCACATGAAAAAGAAGCTGCAAGTAGTAGTAGTGTGAACTTTGAACAAGCACTAATGTAATCAATTATTTAGCTAAATAATAATACACGTTATCACGTACACCGGAGGTGCAGTAAAATGTGGTTTTACGGGGTCTACTCATTCCGAATACCTGCGGGTTTTCGCTCCTCCCTTGTACTTGATTGATGAACTAAGATCACATTAGTAAGGAATTCCCATCACCTGGATGTCTAGGTCTTGATTGAAACAAAAAAAAACAGCAGACCTTCCATGGAATGAGTTTGGCTCCCGTATTACAGGGTCAGCCATAGTAGTTTGGTGACCCTGGAGAAAATTATGGTTAAGTGCCTTGCCCAAGGGCACATCAGCAGATTTTTCACCTGATGCTCACAGATCGATTAGCTGAACAGATTAATAGTGTCAATCTAATTGGTCACAAAAAGTTAGAATAAATTACATCGTGACAAGTTTAGCTTTTTTTTATTGCAAATTACAAACTTGCGAGCACTGGTTAACATAAATTGCAGCTCTCTCTTTAAAAATCTGTACAAAGAAATACGCATTACCATAACACATACATCATCATAACAATCTAAATGTTACAACTTGAGTTTGCTGGCTGAGACTTCTTTGTGTTTCTTCTTCTTGGAGCCCGGGTCCTTGGCTCCTTTGATCTGGCTCTTCACTTGGTCTTGTAGTTGGGAGAAGAAGGCGGAGGAGGAGCGGAGAGCTTTATCCTTCCCCTCATCCTTGAACAGAACAAATAAAAAAAGCTCAACATCTATTTTTAAGAAACTATTTGCAACTGTGACAGCTGAATCATAGCTATTGTAATAAATACAAATGAAAATGTGTGGAGTACACAATGGCCTTATCAGTCTATAATGATCACACAAATATAATGGAGGGGCTTTCATTTGAAAAACAATGTTAACTAAATATAAAAACGAGACATGCAGAAAGAAAACACTGACCTTTAATAATGTTGCTTTGCCTCCCTTTGTGAGTTTCTTGAGGTTTTCTGCCACCTCTGCTTTTGATTGTTTCTTATTCTCTCCAGTTCTGTTAGCCTCCTTCAGTTTCTGTCTCTTCTCCTTCTCGTGGATCTTGATGCGCTTCACCTTCTTCTTCTTGCGTCTCTCTCGTTTCTTGTCTGTGGGGGTCTTTTCAGAGTCACCCAGCACGTCTCCAGCCTTGTTCTTCCCCTAAGATCAGAAAGGAAACGGTGTTACCCTGGCCTCAGAAGCATCTACTAAAAGGCTACTATGATGGAAAACACAGTAGTTCATTGGCTGTATTCAACCCTTGAATGCTTTTGTACACGTCAGTATACTCCACTAGAATACGATTTCCAATAACATGAAACATTATGGAGAGGAATGCATGACAAACCTTGACTTCCTCTGGAGCCAATAGAGTGGCATTACTGGCACTGACTGGAGCAACTTCCTCCATAGCAATAGAAGGCAAATTGGAGACAACTTTCACTTCAGGAACAGGCTGCAGGACACAAAGAAAAGGTCAAACATATCAACATTGTGCAAAAGCGTTCCCTTCATTATAAACTGGGTGGTTCGAACTCCGAATGATGATTTTCTGACAGCCCTGGTATAGCACTGTATTCAGGTATGACAAAACATTTATTTTTAAACCACGGCCCAGGGCTGTATCCAGGCAGTCCGCCATGCATAACAGCCCTTAGCCGTGGTATATTGGCCATATACCACATCCCCTTGAGCCTTATTGCTTAAATATAGCATCTTTAAAAGGCAAGCATAAATTCTGGTTGTCATGCAAATGCTAGTTTTCCACATAAAACATACAAATACATGACAAAGTACAGAACAATAATAGACAAGATCATAACATATTACATTAAATAAATAAGTTATATATAGGAAAGACAGAGACAACAAAAATACTACTTACGCACTATTCTTATATACAGTACAGTTAAATTAGATCTTTAAAAAGATTAGAGATGCTGTGAAACAAGATGCTTTTTTAAAGCAACTCACCGGTTTGGGTGTGAAGTGGAAGTTAGAGAGAGCGTCAAGTTTAAGGAATAGAGAATCCATGAGCTTTTGAATTTCTGCATGGGCTGGGTTTTCTTCATCCTCTGTCTTTTGCTGAAATACAAGGGAAATAGATAGAAATAATATAATTAATTCAACAAACAAAAAATGCTTTAATTGCAATATAGAAAAAAGCCAAGTATGTTCACACTAAAATATAATGGAATAACTACCTGATTCTGCTTGAGGTACTCTTGCTCATAAACCTCTGCAAGGCTCAGCTTGCTCTTCTCATGGTCCAGAGTCAGCCTCTTCTTGTACTCAAATACCTCTTCCTTAGGCTTCTCCTTGCGCACCACATCATCCCACACCTTCGGAAAAATACAAGACAGAAAATAAAATCACCTTTGAAATGTGCCAATGTGGTTACATCGGAACTAAATACTGGATAGACCTATACTTGTTCTACCTATTTACTCAATGAAACGATGATGACACATTCAGCTGGATCCAACTGAGAATAGTTGTTCAGTTTGTTGTCAAGATTGAGTTATGTCTCTAGAGACGGGTTAGCTAACAACGTCACGAAAACGATGCACGCGATTCAATGGTGCAGACGTTTGTGTGATGTTGTGATTCTGAATGGCCAGATACAGTAGCTAGCAACAATGACTGACGCTGCCATGTGGAGAATCATAGGTGGCTCTTTTCAGCTAGTTTTATCTTGTTCTTGATACTATGTCTTGTTTTGAATGACGTCTATGCTAAAATGGCTCAAATTCACTAGCTAGCAAAAACGATAACAATGTACTTGAAAGACAAGTTCTCATTGTGCAAATGTATGTTTTCAATAAACAGTGGAGACGAAATATAGTTTACATGTTGTCAACAATCTAAGCCAACCCAGTCTGTTTTGCCCCCTAGTTGAGCATTGGTCAGTTTAGTTGCTAAACAACCGACCGTCTATACACTGACCTGGTCTTTAATCCTCTGCTTGATTATGTCCTCCAGCTGCAAAGTGGTTTCCTCTGTTACAGCAGGGGCTGAGAGAAAACAGAGCAAAATGTTACCTGACTGAACAAACACCCTCTCTAACACACACAAACTTGCAGTAAGTAAAATACTAAACCATCTCAAACGGGACTGACAGTTAAACTGAACAGACTGACAAGCATGTGGTACGTACCCATCCTGGAGGCTGAGTCAAATGCCACATCCACCTCAAGAAGGCTGTTCTCTGGACGAGTCTGAGCAGACACCTCTCCTGTTAGTTGCCATGGCTTTTCTCCCATGGCAGCCTTTTCCAAATCCTGTATCTTTTCAGCCATCTGTGTAAGGTAAGAATTTACCATTTCATTAGTCTGCTACATAAAGTTATATATACAGCAGATGAAAAAAATTGTAAATTAAATGACACCCAACCCAATTTAGATATTCTAAAACAGCCCCTGAGGAAAAGCTTGCCTTGTCTTGTCGTTTCTCAAAGGATGATTTGGGTTCAGATTTTGTTGCATTTTGAGACTTTCCTCCAAAGATGTCCACCATGTCTTCTCCCTCACTGTCATCACTTTCTGCAGGTAAGTTAAAGGTCACCCGTTTCAAAGCCTCCTTGGCTTGTCTGCACTCTTCATCCTGAACGAAGTCCCTAAAACAGCAAAGGAACAAACAACTCTTATCTTAAGTACAAAATTAATATCCCTGCCCTATATTCCTTTTTGATGCAATTCCAACCATGACATTCATATGACATTCCTGCATCAGCCACTTACTCATTTTCTTCTTCTTCGTCATTATCATCACCTTCTTCTTCTTGCATCCCATCTATACTGTTTTTCTCATCCTCTGCGTCTGATTGGTCAGCTATTTGTGCAGGATCATCATCCACAGCATCAAAGAAGTCTTTGTACTTCAGATTCCTGGAACTTTTCAGCTACAAAAAGAACATAGTACATTAATAGGAATTCAGTGTGTCTGTCTACAATAATGACCAGAAACACCACAGAACAGTAGCCAGATCTGGCAGAGAGAAAATCTATGATACATACTGCGCTTGTTTTTTTTGTTTTTTTGGAAGAAACATCCTCACAGAAGAGGCCTATGTCATCATCATCTCCAGAGGGCAAGTCCTGGAAGTAGTCTACATCACCGTCCCCCTCCTTCCCCTCCCTTCTGTCCATATCATCCAGAAAGGACTCCATCTCTGAGAGCTTGAAGAACCTGTCATCAACCTCTGATGGAGGACCCAGTGGTTTTGACTCTCTCACCGCTGAGCATTTCTTCTGTTTAGCTTGTTTTTCTAATGCGTCCACATCAAAATCTACATCAGAGTCCTCGTCTGTGTTATCCCCTCTCAAGGCATCCATAGCAGTTTTAAGCATGGGTGGTTCTTCTCCTTGCCCATCATCTTCCAAATCCCCATCTCTCGTCTCCTCTTCTATGTCTTCACCATCTTGTTCAACCCCTTCATCTGGCTCCGCATCAGCATCCTCTTCATCAAACAGGATACTCAGAGCTGTATCCAAGGCAGCCTGACTCACTGCTGTCTCAAAGTGCTTCAGCACTGCAGTATTCTGGAGCTCCAGCTCCTGCCATATCTGTTCCTCATCAAAGTTCTCAACCACCAGCTGGTCCAGAGGGCTTCCCTTTGAGCCTGCTGGCTCGTGGGTTTTGTGTAAATCATACAGGGTCTTCGTGAGATAAGTGAAGTCTGTTGCCACGGCACCCTGAAGACTATACACAAAGAAAAAATACAAATGGCAATGTTTGTTAGTATTCTTCAAGTAGTACAGCGGTTAGTAACGTTAGCAGTCTTCTTCAACCAACTCTGGCCTTGAAAACCCACGGGGTGTGCAGGGTTTTGTTCTAGACCAGTACCCATACCTGGCTCAACTAATCAAGTGTAGCTAAATTACTAGAATCAAGTTTATCGGTGCTGCTGGGCTATCTTTAAGAATATTTGATGACGTGGTCTGGCTAACCAAACAGGGAATGCTTGCAGATGTTTGCTTGCTATATGCTAGTTAGCCTTAGCATTGTGTAACGATGGCAGCAAGTAAATTAATTGATTTTTAAGTTAAACATATCTGGATATTATTATAAAAATGTTGCACTTACCTAAGAAAATGTTCTGGATGTGCAGTTTTTATGTTTAGTAGCGTTAGACAGCACTCCAACGTGTTACCTATGTCCCCGGTAGCCATCGTTGTTCCTCACATGTGAACATGTGTGTAACAAGAAGATATGCTCCCCCCGGAAACAATCTCTGTTGTGCTACAAAGATCCGGATAGCAGGTCAGGTTAAGATTTAGCAAGCTGGATAGACAACATGAATATCTAAAATAACTGTATTTACAAGTGCAATGTACGGTTTTTAATTGAAAAGCAATATAAGTGTGCTCTATCCCATTGTCTTGACATTCAAAGCGATTCGCTATCCTAAGTTGCACGATTTTTCGAAAATATGGCGGCGTCCGTGTTGAAGGTTGCACGTAAGTATAGATATCTGATAAATATTGTTTCACATGTCAAAAACAGTCTCGTTAGACTTGATCTCAGGCTACACAACAAAGTAGGCTAAATCCACCGTTGTTAGTGCAGATTTACTTTTAGCAAGTGTTCCCTGTTGCTAGCTGCTTGACCTCTCCAGGTAGCATATTCAATCAAATAAGTCCCGTACTCCGGAAAGAAAAACAACATGGCATGGTATGGCTGTACTAAACACTTAATTTATTTTGTTACAGGTCTCTCAAAGTGTGTTCGTCACACTTATTCTCCAACCCTGAGGACACTTTCAACCTCAACACCACTCTGCCAAGGTATTCCAGGATCTGTCTGGAAACTGGGAAGGCTAAATCACATCGCTATAGCTGTACCAGACATGGAGAAAGCCACTGCTCTTTACAGAGATGTGCTGGGGGCTCAGGTCAGCGATAAAGTTCCCCTTCCTGAGCATGGAGTCTACACTGTCTTTGTGGAGCTGGGTAACACCAAGCTGGAACTGCTGCACCCACTCGGGGAGAAGAGCCCAATCACAGGCTTCCTACAGAAGAACAAATCTGGTGGGATGCACCATATCTGCATTGAGGTGAGTCAGTCTGAGCAATGCTGCATATGCTGTTCAGCCCACGTGAA
This sequence comes from Salvelinus fontinalis, assembly GCF_029448725.1. Taxonomy (NCBI): domain Eukaryota; kingdom Metazoa; phylum Chordata; class Actinopteri; order Salmoniformes; family Salmonidae; genus Salvelinus; species Salvelinus fontinalis. The sequence goes on from NC_074699.1 coordinate 16,428,913, forward strand.
TGGGCTGTATTCACTCACTCTATCCTTGTCTCCTCATCTGTTCTCTAATGGAATTGTATGTTATTTTTGTGATTTCAGGTTGATGATATCAGTGTAGCGATAGTGGATCTGAAGGCTAGGAACATAAGAACCCTGTCAGCTGAACCACGGATAGGCGCTCATGGGAAACCTGTCATGTTCCTCCACCCAAAAGACTGTGATGGAGTACTTGTGGAACTGGAGCAAGCCTGAATACCCACAGGTCTCAAAAACTCTGTAGTTCACAATTATGCGGTTTGAAAATTGATTCATTATAGCACTTTTTCAACCAGTAATAATGATAGCAAAGGTAGATTTTTTAAAATATGTTTAATACCAGGTTTTTGATCCATTTAAAAAAAAAATCTTTATCTTCATTAAAAGTAAGTGTCTATTTGCCTCTGCTGTGAATAAATTATATGATTGACTCTAAGCACTGTATGGTGTGTAAAAAATGTCAAATGTATTAATTAATTTCTCGTGCAAGTCAAACGTGAAGTGTACACAGATAAATGTTTTTTATGTGAAACAACTCAACATTTCTTTTCACACTGATTTTAACTGAGATGATAGAGCTGCTGGGAAATATTTATTAGGAGCAAATTCAATAATCATGCACCTTTCAGCTGGCTCTCAGAGGAATGCTCTCTCATTGTGAAGAAAAGCAAAATGGCCTTTTGATTTGCAACTTCTGATAATTTCATTTGAGCTTGCTATGCAACAGGACAAATGTCTTAATATAAAAATGTATAAACAGATATGTTAAGCATATATTGAGTGTAATAAGGTTGTTTCAGTGTACTTAAAGCATTTAAGTTTAATTGCATGGACATTTTAAGCAGCCTGTCCAGTCTTACCTTTAGTGTTGCAGCAGGCTTTTCTTATTTCCTCAGTGCCGTAGTTCCCCAGGCTGTTGGGAATTGGAGTGAAGAAATGCGAAAGGAACTTCCTCACAGTTTTTGCATGAATATAAATTCATAGCCTTTAGCATATATTCCTAATGACATTAGTCAGGCTCTTGTTTTGGAACTACATTTCAGGCAATATGTTTATGTCACTGACTTTCTGCAGTGTTAAACATGTAATCGTTTAATTTGCTGTGAAATAGGCACATTCAGTAGCTTTGCCCATCATTTGTCACCAGTCTGGTGCCTAGATCAACTCATCCTCTGCAGCAGAGATAACTCTGGGTCTTCCATTCCTGTGGTGGTCCTCATGAGAGCCAGTTTCATCATAGTGCTTGATGGTTTTTGCGACTGCACTTGAAGAAACTTTCAAAGTTCTTGAAATGTTCCATATTGACTGACCTAAAATAATGATGGACTGTCGTTTCTCTTTGCTTATTTGAGCTGTTCATGCCATAATATGGATTTGGTCTTTTACCAAATTGGGCTATATTCTCTATACCCCCCTACCTTGTCACAACTGACTGGCTCAAATGCATTAAGAAGGAAAGAAATTCCACAAATTAACTTTTAAGAAGGCATACCTGTTAATTGAAATGCATTCCAGGTGACTACCTCATGAAGCTGGTTGAGAGAATGCAAAGGGTGTCTTTTTGAAGATACTCAAATATGAAATATATTTTGAATTAACACTTTTTGTTACTACATGATTCCATATGTGTTGTTTCATAGTTTTGATGTCTTCAATATTATTCTATAGTGTAGAAAATAGTATAAAGAAAAACGCTTGAATTAGTAGGTGTTCTAAAACTTTTGACCGGTAGTGTATCTTGATTACATAACTATTCAACCCTCTGACAGTGATTACAGCTGTGAGTCCTTCTGGGTAAGTCTCTTAAGAGCTTTGCACACCTGGATTATACAATATTTGCACATTATTCTTTAAAAAGTTATTCAAGCTCTGTCAAGACATTTTCGTGTCTTGCCATAGACTTTCAAGCCGATTTAAGTCAAAACTGTAACTAGGCAACACAGGAACATTCAATGTTGTCTTGGTAAGCAACTCCAGTGTATATTTGGTCTTGTGTTTTAGGTTATTGCCCTGCTAAATGGTGAATTTTTCACTTAGTGTCTGTTGGAAAGCAGACTGAATCAGGTTTCCTCTAGGATTTTTCCTGTGCTTAGCTCTATTCCATTTCTTTTTATAAAAGAATAAACTGTAGACTCACACAGTGAGTCCTTGCAACTTTGCAACCTTGCAACCTGAATTTATTTAGTCATGCCATAACAAAGGGATTGAATTGTTATTGACTCAAGACATCTCAGCTTTTCATTTTTAATTAATTTGTAAAAATGTCTAGGAACATAATGTCAAAGTGGTATTGTGTGTAGGCCTGTGATACAAAATCTCAATTTATTTAGTTTTAAATTCAGTCTGTAACACAACAAATAATGTGGAAAAAGTCAAGGGGTGTGAATACTTTCTGAAGGCAATGTAATTCTTTCATAACTTGCCACTGGAGCAAAGATTAATGGATTCTATTGCGTGATATGAAGTACGATGGTTTCCAATTTCGTCCTCATTCTGTTATGTAATGTCATTTTGCTTAATATGATCACTCAGTGAGCTGCACATGGATGCATTAGGAATAAATACTGGCTTATAGATACATTCACTCCCCATTCAGTGAAATTTCTTTAAATTCGTTTTTAAACAAAAATGTCACCCTGTTATATGACTGGTTATCTTAGGTAAAAATAATAACCTCTCATATCCAATTATGCAACAATAACATTGTAGTTACTTTTGCCACTACCATAAAAGTGATTTGAAAAGTGAAGAAAATATGATAGAGTTGTTTTTCTCCCATCTATGCATACTTTCTGTTAGGCTATAGAGTGGCTATAGATTTGCTATAGCCTATTAATTGTGACCAACACAAAATAAATAGGATGTCAAATTATGGTGTTTTGTATGGATCGCACTGCACTCTTTGTAAGCCTATTTTTTTCTTTTTCTCCATGACCTTTTCCGTCTCGGTGATCGGGTGGGGTTTGAGTCTAACGCCTCTGGATGCCGCCACTCCACCGTACCGACCAGAGAAACACAGATGTTTTACAAACTCTGTGGGAAACTCAATGGGGAGAACTGCAGTGGGGTCTTTATACACGTTCCGGGGCCGCTTCAACTGGTACTTATATTTTTCAGATTCCGGGGCTGGTCCGCTTTCTCTCGATGTAATCTGATCCCGTGCAAGTGTCTTGGAAGCATCATCAGCTTTCACAATTCTAAAAGGGAGGTGACTTGAGCGACCGAAGAACATACGTTGAATTCAGCAGGTAAAATAGTGTGGCCTTCATTTAACTACATAGAAATGTTTGATTTATCATTACCGGTGTGTCGAAAAGAAAGGTGCTTTTTGGTCCATTATTCCTAGAGCATCTTTTGAAGAGAGCGGACAGTAACCATGGCATAGGCTCATCATCATTGCTGATAATGTAAACCTAATCTGAACAAATTGATTGTCAAAATTGTATCTGTAATTTATGGTGTTATATGGAGAAAAACATTCCGTGGCCACATCTACCTCAGATGTTGTCAAAATCGTAGCATAAAGTAGCCTAGCCATTGATAAATATTGAAAAAATTATATTTTGTTGACTTGTGTAATTGTAAGGTGATCTATGCCCTCTCTGTCTGTCTCTCTCACACACTCTGTCTTTCTTTCACACACACACACACACACACACACACACACACACACACACACACACACACACACACACACACACACACACACACACACACACACACACACACACACACACACACACACACACACACACACACCAGCTCCATAACCATGAACAAAAAATGGACTGCTAATGAGAACTGTCTACTTTTGATGCTCTTAGGGTTGATTTATTTTGTCTGTTGTGTACCACTCTGTTCCAGAGCTAGCCATACAAGAGGACAGAGCAGACAGCACACTCACTGTAATTATTTTTGGTGTGTTGTTCTATAGAAACTCAAGGCGACATGTCAGGGTTGGTAAGCTCAGTGGAGTCAACTCATGTCCGGTCTGTCTGATGTTGCTGCATATTGATAGAAATGTATTTGAAAGCCAACATAAAAGAAAGCCCAACTAAATCTGAAATTGGCCTTTAAATTAGACAAAACCATGTTCTGATTACATTTTGATTGTCCTTTAGTCAGGCTTGGTAGGAATTATAACTGCTTCAAGGCTGTAGAATTGTAAGATGACAGCTTAATGACAGCATGTTTGGAATTTTTGCCTTCGGGGTTTGATGTCAGTCTTAGCTCAATACAAATTTTAATGAAGATCTTGATGTTTTTATTCATTTACACTATATATACACAAATATGTGGACACCCCTTGAAATTAGTGGTTTCGACTATTTCAGCCTCACCCATTGCTGACAAGTGCATCAAATCGAGCACACAGCCATACAATCTCCATAGACAAACATTGGCAGTAGAATGGCCATACTGAAAAGCTCAGTGACTTTCAACGTGGCAAGTCCGTTTGTCAAATTTCTGTCCTGCTAGAGCTGCCCCGGTCAACTGTAAGTGCTGTTATTGTGAAGCGGAAACGTCTAGGAGCAACAACTGCTCAGTCGTGAAGTGGTAGGTCACACAAGCTCACAGAACAGAACTGCCGAATGCTGAAATGCCTAGTGCGTAAAAATCTTCTGTTCTCGGTTGCAACACTCATTGCCGAGTTCCAAACTGCCTTTGGAAGCAACGTCTGCACAATAACTGTTGTGCTTGATGAAATGGGTTTCCATGACCGAGCAGGCGCACACAAACCTAAGATCACCATGCACAATGCCAAGAATCGTCTGGAGTGGTGTAAAGCTCGCTGCTATTGGACTCTGTAGCAGTGGAAACGCGTTCTCTGGATTGATGAATCACGCTTCACCATTTGGTAGTCCGACGGACGAATCTGGGTTTGGCAGATGCCAGGAGAACGCTACCTGCCCGAATGCATAGTGCCAAGTGTAAAGTTTGGTGGAGAAGGAATAAGGGGCTGGGGCTGTTTTTCATGGTTCAGACTAGGCCCCTTAGTTCCAGTGCGGGGAAATCTTAATGCTACAGCATACAATGACATTCTAGACGATTCTGTGCTTCCAACTTTTTGGCAACAGTTTGGGGAAGGCCCTTTCCTGTTTCAGCATGACAATGCTCCTGTGCACAAAGCGAGTACAAAAATACAAAAATGTTTTTTTGAGATTGGTGTGGAAGAACTTGACTGGCCTGCGCAGAGCCCTTACCTCAGTCTCATCGAACACCTTTGAGATGAATTGGAACGCTGACTGCGAGCCAGGCCTAATTGCCAAACATCCGTGCCCAACCACACTAAAGCTCTTTTGGCGGAATGGAAGCAAGTCCCCGAAGCATTGTTCCAACATCTAGTGGAAAGCCTTCCCAGAAAGTGGATGCTGTTATAGCAGCAAAGGGGGGACCAACTCCATATTAATCGCCATTATATTGGAATAAGATGTTTAACGAGCAGGTGTCCACATACTTTTGGCCATGTAGTGTATCTTCCTTTCAGAATGACTGTAAATTAGATTACAGTAACATGATGACTGATTTTGAAGATGAATAAATACCGTTTTTTGGGTTGTTTTACATAATACATCATTTAAATTAAATTACGTTGAACCAACGTGGAATAAACATTAAATTGACGTCTGTGCCCAGTGGGTAGTGTCATATCATGAGCAAGTTCATCACCAAATAACATTTGCGTGATAATACTTGCACTTTGTTGTGATTTTACATTCACATTTGGAAATTCTGCTTAGTAAATGGGCATTCTGTCCTAGATTAGGTGTCTTGTTTAAAAAGGTCCCCCTGGGGAGCCTGGGGAAGGTGTGCAGCTCTGGAGGCACCTTGGTACCCAGCAGGTGGGCTCACTCCATGGCCGAGACCTGCTTCACGTTCTGGCTGGTTGGCGCCTGGCGGCCTGCCTTCTCCTGACCCTCTCCCCTCTCCCAGCTGTCAGAGAGGGTGCTTCTCTACTCGTTCCTGTTTTATGTGTGCCACAGGAGCTGAAGGACAAACACTGTGTCGCAGCAGCCTGCTGGGATGCTATTCATGCAGCAGCAGGAGAATTCTAAATTGGACTCTTGCGGATGAGAGAGAGAGCCAAGAGAGAGGTTGTACTTGGGGATCATGTTTCCCTTCTGCTCAGGCTGACCAAGGTGACGATTATTATGACTTGGACAAATTAATCAGCTAGGCTTGATCTCTGTTTTAATAGATAAATAAAATCTCTGCTTTAATAGATACATGGCTATTACTTTATTTACAGCAGCATACTGTACACATTATCAAGATAATTCGATTCGGCTGTGGTCCTGTGAATGACAGAAGCAAGTGATGTCTCCATAGTTCACATATTATGTTTGAACAGAACTGTTTTCACCTCAAAAGCTACTGTCACGCATAGCTGTTTAGGATGTAGGATGCGTCCTTTCATTTCTTTGCAAGCCAGACATGTAGGCTACTGATGTCCAAGGCCAGAGTTGCCCTCTGGCGGTGGGTTGTGTCCAAGATGAGATGTGTTGAAGGTTGGAGAACTCTCTCTACTGCCTCTTGTGGTGTTTGTAGACACGTCTCTCAGCCTGCAGCGCTCCCAAGGAAATCAGTTTGACAGTTGATTAATGTAGGAACTCGTTTGAGAGATGACAATCACCACCCCAGTTATTGCATGGTATTACTGCCCGGAAGGTTAGTGTATTTTTGTAGCAGTACAAATGTAAACCTTTTATCAGTAGTCTTTCTATTTTCAGATCATTTAAATGTCATATGCTATTTCAAAATTAAAAAAAACCTATGGTTCAGGAGTAATTTGGATAAAACAGTCTTTGTGATCAGATTTTTCGACCATTTTCGTGATTTGTAACCTGGCTCAGAAAGTAGTAAAAAATATGTTTTATATTTGACACACAGACACCTCTGTACGAAGTGTGTCTGTGAGCTGACGTTTTAAACCTGTGGTAATGTTCCTTTAGTACAGGATGTTAACCCTGCAGGAGAGCTGTCAGCCGTGTGCTATCACTGTGTTATGAATGATGTGAATTTGGGATGAGGAGTATAATCAGAGGCTACTCTTTGATCTCATGGCATTGGGACAGCTTTTTACACTCTAAAACATTCCTGTATGGCCCCATGCATTTCCTTCCTTCAGAATAGCTTAACTGTTTAGGGGGAATCCATCACATGGCCACTTTATGTTGTTGCTTGTCCACAGTTAAAAAATGCTCTTGAATTGGGATTGGTGTGAGTTTTCAATTTCCATGATGGTTGTAGTAAGTCATCAGGATGTGTATGTTGGAAAGGGGATTTGCATGTTTTCTAGAAGTCGTGGCACCACAGAGACAAGCTGTGTGATTACAATCTTTCATGTTTTACATTTTCAATGCATTTTGCTGGGGAACTCAGCCAACATCTAGCCGTGTGATGGCTTCAGAATACTCTGCTCATCTACCTTCACTAAAACGACATAACAAACTCTCTATCTCAGTCGAATGCTAAAAGTGAACAGAGAAATACAACTTTGGAACATCATTAAAGAACTCAACGTTGGATTATTTCCGTCTTGTTAATCAGAATTGTTCATTCAAAAACTGAAGCTTGTGGCTATATATTTGTCTTTTGAGGCACATATGTTCATTAATATGAAAGCAAAGTTAAAAACAGAAAGTCAGCAGGCGTTTTAAATGCTCTAGTGGTTAGTGAGTGATGATGGCAGCCACCATTATGCCCTGCTAGGAAGATTAGGTAATTAGCAGGGCCACCCGACCTACCTGCTGTGGAGGGATGGGAGGGACGCTGGTTACGTATTTTTAGACACTGCATTTGCCATTCCTTACCCACTAGGTGTTCAGTTAGCACAGTCTAGTCTAATGAATGATGGGGCTCTTCAAGGGGAAATCATTTCTCAGTCCACATAGAGGTTTGATTGTTCAATCAAAGTCATAGCAGGAAGGATGACTTAATACCACGTCGTGATACCATTGACTAGAGCCCCCCCCCCCCCCCCCCCCCCCCAGATCTTTTACTTTGTGTTGAGGACCGAGGGGGCCCAAGGCACTCAAGGCTGGTTTGGTTAGTGGCATATTGATTCAACACCCTTCTCGTTGATAATTTGTAACCATCATCCTTCAAAATCTAATGCCTTCTTTAAAGTGTGCTGTTTATCTGCAGGGATGAGAAATGAGGAGCACTCTGATATTCAGCCTTTTGAGGGTTTCATTGCTAGGGTGGGAAGCCTTTTGATGTGAGCTGAGCAGTTTCCTGGCAGAGGGAAAACACAGAGAGCCAGCCCCCCTGCCTGTGAATAACTCCCACAGTGTGTGTGACTCATATCTGTCTCTAGTAGAGAGCATGTTCCTCCTCATGCTCCTCTGTCAATAACTGCTTTACACTGCTTGCCTGCCACAGTTATTTCCCTTCCGTCTGTTGTTGGCGTCACACTGAACGTAATCACACCCACCTACTCTCCCCAACCCGCCCGGCCGAGTGTGAAGTATGAACGGAGTGTGCTGCTGGAGGAGAGTGGTCTGTCTCGTCAGTGACCTCTAGCCCTGGTGGATGACCCAGATGAAATGGTTTTCAGCTATGAGAGATGTGGATGTCTGACAGTCCTCATATACCAGGAGGGCATTGGGTCATATAGGCTTTGCTGAGTGTTCTGAATGAATGCTGAGACATTTACTTCAGATTTAAGGCCAAAGCTACCAGGACATGGCACTTTAATATTTAGAGCAAAAAGGGTATGCCATACAGCTGGAGAGAGTCACACACTGTGTGGAGTGAGAATATAGATGAGTGTCTAGGTATGTAGGCTTTGTATTGTAAGAATTTGAAACACTTACTAGATATAATCTTAAAGAATTAGTCACTTGTTTTTGAGAAACTTACCCTAGCTGCCGCAATGGACTTCCTCATTGCTCATTGTGCAGTGTGGGGGCGTGCAAAACAAAACAAAAATGAACAAAAGCTTCAAAAACACCCAAGTACTGTTATAAACGGACACACTGTCTGTATATCGATGTAGGTCTTCAGATATTGTACACATGACATTGTTTCCTTCTGAACCTTATCCTCAAGGCTATATTCCATTTTGTGTGACTTGAACGGTTTCCCCTACCCAGCTGGTTCTCCGTGTAGCCTGCTGCTAGAGTGGACGGGAGAGATATTTCAAACATACAACATGCAGATAAAGTTCAGAATGACACAATTTTATGTGTACAAGACCTGCCTCACTATAAAGTGTCTGTTTCTAAAAGAACGTATTTGCGTGGTTTTTTTTAAAAGCTTTTTTTCTTGTTTTTCAACACCCCCACAATGCACAACGAGCAACAAGGAAGTCTATTGGGGTAAGCTGGGATAGTGTTTCTCAAAAACAAGTGAAATCGCCCAAAAAGTGTTTGTACCCTTCTATAACATGCCATTTAGTGAACCACTCATTTAACTCCATTTTACATGTTAACTACAGTACATTATAGGGCTGGCACAGTTACCGTATAACCGACAGTTATGGATGAAGACCATCATGATTTCTGACCGCGTCACAACACCAGTACATTATATTATGTGCTGGTTTTATCGGCAGGTATATCCGTGTCATGTAAGCGGAACGAATGCTTCTGTTGAATTATCTGAGCTTTAAGGAGCCCTGATTCAAATCTCTAGACATTATGTTAATGGCGAGCTGGTGTCTCTCAGAATCAATGAGGTGATATCTGCATGTCATTTCCATATACATTAGCATTTAAATGAACTAAACCCAATTACACAGACTTTCAGAGGCTGAATGGAGCCACCTTTTGGAAAAATAAAAATTGGCAACAAAAAAAACCTTGAAACCCCTAGAGAATGGCCCATTCAAGCCTGTATAAATCATGGGTGGCACTAAAGGAAAGCTTATTAACACCCCAAGAGGGAGGCAAGGAGAATTCTCCTGTGCCTTCAAAACACCTTCAATTGAGCAAAGCGTGGAACGAAAAGCATGCAGACCGACAATCCATATTACTCTTTCATCTCGGTTCGATTCTTTCTTTTGTAAAGTAACGGGGGGCTGTAGCCTAGAGATGCATAATTTATCATTAGTAGTGACAGCAGCTTTGTGACAAGTCCGAGAGAAACTTTAGCTCCTGCCTACATTTTGTCTAAAAGTCCCTGTTATCTACATACTCTTGTTTCTCATAGTAGTTAGTATGTCTGTCTGCTTCTATTTGTCCTTGTGAATATGTAGGCCTACATTATGTAGTAGGGTTAAGCTTAGGCTACTACATTATGTGTAGGTGGGTATAGTGAGGTTGCAGGTGTGTGTGTGACCTTGCTATACCTATTACCAGTCATCCTTTACATTGCTGCAGTGTTGTGGGTAGTGGTGGAAAAAGTACCCAATTGTCATACTTGAGTATGACAATTGAGTAAAAGTAAAGATACCTTAATATATAATGACTCAAATAAAAGTGAACATCACCCAGTAAAATACTACTTGAGTAAAAGTCTGAAAGTATTTGGTTTTAAATATACTTAAGTATCAAAAGTAAATGTCACTTCTAAAATATACTTAAGCATCAAAAGTAAAAGTATGAATCATTTCAAATTCTTTAAATAAAGCAAACCTGACTGCATCATTTTTAGGCAGGGGCATACTCCAACACTCAGACATAATTTACAAATGAAGCACCTGTGTTTAGTGAGTCCGACAGATGACCAGGGATGGTCCCTTGATAAGTGCGTGAATTGGACCATTTTCCTGTCCTGCTAAGCATTGAAAAGTCAGGGAAAATGTATGGAGTAAAAAGTACATACTTTTCTTTAGGAATGTAGTCAAGTAAAAGTTGTCACAAATATAAATAGTAGAGTAAAGTACACATACCCCCAAAAACGACTTAAGTAGTACTTTCAAGTATTTTTACTTAAGTACTTTACACCACTGGTTGTGGGTCAACAAAGCCCACCTTCATCTTTGTGTGCTTCCTACGTTATATCATTATTCCTACTTTGGCTTGACTGTATTCAGTGGGCCTGCTCATTAGCCACTGTATTTCTGGGAGGATTGCATGACATTAGCATTTAGATGTAGAGAGGAGAGAGGGCTGGACACAGCTGGATTGTTTTCTCTCTCTCTGCAAGAGATGGATATTATAAACGAAAACTACCATTTCTACAGCAGCCATGAAAACATTTACTTATTTTAAGTTGTGATTTAACATGATACATTACACTGCAAAGGGCTAGCCTGCAATCAAATTTTATGAGTATAAAAAAAAACATGTATTTTTATTCTGGTTGACATGTTGCAGTAGCTCTTGTGTCTTTGGCAGTTTGAGACATTTCAGATGATGGTTAATCAATGCCATGATGGAATTAATTTAGAAACACTAGCTGAGGGAGTATGATCTATGGCATACACTGAAAAAGCTCCAACAGCTTCTGCATGACGGACAGAGAGAGAAAGAGATGTCAAGCAAGCCATCACTTCCACTGTTACAAGCAGGCAACCTCTTAAAATACAATATAAGAGTGCCCAAACAATCACAACTTTGTTTGCAAACAGCCACATGTCCCTTTCATTCTTAACCTCCAAAGGTTGATGTCCGCGGCCGCGCAGAAATTGAATTAGCATAATAAAAAAAAATCATTAAATTTCTGTCAGTTTAAGATAGAGATATGTTTTTTGCATTGGATGTGTCTCAATCCACCGCATCCTCCCATGTAACATTTCCCCATCTGTCTGTGAAAGGTGACAGAGCTAGAACGTTGTTTGTCAGACCATGAGACGTCCCGAAAATCAGTTTTCTCACAAAATTGTCTGTAACGGTTTGGCCTACAAAACTATTACTGACCCCTCTATGGAAAGATGAGACTCACAAACATGATTGTATTCTCAGTTTTGCTCTACGACCACAAGCATCTTGTGGCTCGTCTGAAGTCGGTACAGCCGATCTGCCCACTTCTGTTTGTAGTTTCCGAACAGTTTGGGTGACACACTAATATGACTCCTCTGTATAAAGGTGGGACTCTCACGTACATGTCGTTTGTTTTGCTCTAAGATGCGCACAGGCCTTACAAGACTCGTCTGAAGGTCCCAGGTACCAGTTTTTAAAAATATGGAAGTACAGTGCATTCGGAAAGTATTCACACCCCTTGATTTTTTCCACAGTTACATTAGAGCCTTATTCTAAAATGGATTTTAGAAATATTTGCAAATGTAAAAAAAAAAAAAATGTTTTTCATGAAATATCACATTTACATAAATATTCAGACCCTTTACTCAGAACTTTGTTGAAGCCCCTTTGGCAGAGATTACAGCCTCGTGTCTTCTGGGGTATGATGCTACAAGCTTGGCACACCTGTATTTGGGGAGTTTTTCCCATTCTTCTCTGCAGGTCCTCTCAAGCTCTGTCAGGTTGGATGGGGAGCATCACTGCACAGCTATTTTCACCCCCCCCCCTACCCCGGCTTAGACAGGGCTTAGAGTCCTTTAATGGAGAAAGGATATAGATTTATATTTCATGTGAGGACTGCTGGGTGATGTAAAAAGGCTGCAAAACACTGTGCTGTTGCCTTCAAATGGAATCCAATTTAGTTTGATATCTTTAAAAACCATCAGAGAGAAAGCGATGGTGGGAGAGAAAAAGAGAGGGATGAAGAAAGTGAGTAAGCGAGAGAGAGAAAGAAAAGGGGGGGGGTAAGCCTTCATGAGACAGACTGCCAGTACAGCTTCAGCTCCTCAGACATCTAGCCCTTACATCCATCTGAACGTGATCTGTTCTATCTTTTGTTTGACCAAATATTTCAGAGAGATTTCATTTGAGCTAGGCATCATAGCACAAAACGTGATGAAACCTGAATGTACAATTTTACTTTGTCAATAGTCCTACTTATGGAAGTGCACCATGTTATCCTTATGCTGTTCAGCACCTTGGACAGTTCCTTTCTGGAGTCAGTTGTAAACACATTGTGTTGTATCTGATATCCTGGTGGAACAGCTGCTTTGAACTATTGTCTTGTGAAATATCATTAGGTTCCTCACTGGTACGATGGGCAGATACCCCCTGAATTGTCACACAGATGGAGTGTCACATGTTGAAGGATGACAAACAGCAGACACATCAAAACCCTAGACGCATCAGGGGTCCTGATATGGGAAAGGAAAAGGGATATACCTAATCAGTTGTACAACGGAATGTATTCAACTGAAATGTGTTTTCCGCATTTAACCCAACCCCACTGAATCAGAGAGGGGCAGAGGGCTGCCTTAATCGACATCCACGTCTTCAGATTCATTCGTTGTAATGACTGGGTTTAAAACACTCATATCAGGGTATTTAATGATAAAGGGGATGTAATGGTAGAGTAGAAACAAAGATGGATATTACAAATAAGCACAAATGTTTTTTATGTCAACTCTGCATCACATCAAATTGATGTATTCCATCTCGGCGTTAAGGTTGACTGATCAAATGTTATGCATCATTATTTTTCTACTGTACGTATCTGACGCTGTGGTTGGGAATAAATTAATATCAATTGAAAAGTCTGACATGCCTCTGTCTTTCTCGCAGAAGTAATTCTTTCTAACAACGTTTAAAAAAAAGATTGGATTGTACTTTAGAAGACAGTGGGGGTTTTAGGTCTGACTTAGCTTCAGCCCATGTTATTCTCTCTCCTGCTCTGAAGTCTCACACTGAGAGGCAACACACAATGAAGGGGCGACGACTGAGGCATAGAACCCTGAGAAGTCTCAGCTTCACTTGCAGTGCTGTAATTTATATACCCTCCTACTGACTCGTCATGTATATCAGTTGTCAAACTCTGCTGACTAATATAGGGGGAGACAGGAGGGTAGAGCTGACACAGAACTGTCTGGGCTCTGAAGTAAGATAGTCAAAATATGAGGATGACACAGGATGAGTGTTGAACAAGAGGAGTGGCACTTCTTGACAGGGCATTCTTCTTAGTGCTTCTTAGTTTCAGAATTCGAACATCAGAATAACCTTGCTTTGTTTTCGCCATGGTGAAGATGCCAGCTCATGCATTCTAATGAGGGAATTAAGTGAAGGCGTTTGAAGGGAAGAGATAGTGACTGAAATAATATTACAAGCTCTAGTGTCAGCACTTACAGCGTTGAACGTACCCGACCTGCATGTCACCCCTGGTTTAATTCTAATCACATTCACTGGGGCAAGATGTTAATAGCCAGCCTCTAACCTCTATAATGTATTACCTGGTGTCGCAGTCATACTGCCTGGCCATGTACAGTTGAAGTCGGAAGTTTACATACACTTAGGTTGGAGTCATTAAAACTCGTTTTTCAACCACTCCACAAATTTCTTGTTAACAAACTATAGTTTTGGCAAGTCGCATGACACAAGTAATTTTCCAACAATTTTTTACAGATAGATTATTTCACTTATAATGCACTGTATCACAATTCCAGTGGGTCAGAAGTTTACATACACTAAGGTGACTGTGCCTTTAAACAGCTTGGAAAATGAGTAATTTCCAAATGCCTGAAGGTACCATGTTCATCTGTACAAACAATAGTACGCAAGTATAAACACCATGGGACTGCACAGCCGTCATACCGCTCAGGAAGGAGACGCGTTCTGTCTCCTAGTGGTCCCGTGTGGCTCAGTTGGTAGAGAATGGCGCTTGCAACGCCAGGGTTGTGGGTTCAATTCCCACGGGGGGACCAGGGTTCAATTCCCACGGGGGGACCAGGATGAATATGTATGAACTTTCCAATTTGTGAGTCGCTCTGGATAAGAGCGTCTGCTAAATGACTAAAATGTAAAAAATGTCTAGAGATGAACAGACTTTGGTGCGAAAAGTGCAAATCAATCCCAGAACAACAGCAATGGACCTTGTGAAGATCCTGGAGGAAACATCTACGAAAGTATCTATATCCACAGTAAAACGAGTCCTATATCGACTTAACCTGAAAGGCCGCTCAGCAAGGAAGATGCCACTATGGTTTGCAACTGCACATGGGGACAAAGATCATACTTTTTGGAGAAATGTCCTCTGGTCTGATGAAACAAAAATAGAACTGTTTGGCCATAATGACCATCATTATGTTTGGAGGAAGAAGGGGGGGGCTTGCAAGCCGAAGAACAATATCCCAACCGTGAAGCACGGGGGTGGCAGCGTCATGTTGTGGGTGTGCTTTGCTGCAGGAGAGACTGGTCCACTTCACAAAATAGATGGCATCATGAGGTAGGGAAATTATGTGGATATATTGAAGCAACATCTCAAGACATCAGTCAGGAAGTTAAAGCTTGGTCGCAAATGGGTCTTCCAAATGGCCAATGACCCCAAGCATATTTCCAAAGTTGTCGCAAAATGGCTCAAGGACAACAAAGTCAAGGTATTGGAGTGACCATCACAAAGCCCTGACCTCATTCCTATAGAACTGAAAAAACGTGTGCGAGCAAGGAGGCCTACAAACCTGACCCAGTTACACCAGCTCTGTCAGGAGGAATTGGCCAAAATTCACCCAACTTATTATGGGAACCTTGTGGAAGGCTACCCGAAACGTTTGACCCAAGTGAAATAATTTAAAGGCAATGCTACCAAATACTAATTGAGTGTATGTAAACTTCTGACCCACTGAGAATGTGATGAAAGAAATAAAAGCTGAAATAAATCATTCTCTCTACTATTTTTCTGACATTTCACATTCGTTAAAATAAAGTGGTGATTCTAACTGACCTAAGACATGGAATTTTTACTAGGATTAAATGTCAGGAACTGTGAAACTGAGTTTAAATGTATTTGGCTAAGGTGTATGTAAACTTCCAACTTCAACTGTATATACCGTAGACTCCAGGCTAAGGCAAATACATCTGGAGGTCAATGCGTACTATTTTATATTTTAATAACTATGTGTTTATCACAGTTCTTGCCTCAAAGCCCTTTAATTTCCTTTCCTGCTGATTGCTGCCGATATGTGTCTGCAATTTAGAGGAGAGTCCAATGATTGCTTTGGGATGCAAGGGCATGGCATCACAGAGGTGGGAAACCTTGTAAAAGGTTGATGGGGTGTAAAGTGGCCTTGGAAAAGCTTAGCAAGCCTTTAAAATGAATTGTCTGCTGAAAAGGAGAGGGTAGAGGAGATCGATGGGAAAAGATTTCCTTCTGGACCTCACCTGTTGGGGGGGGGGGGGGGGGGGGGGGGGGGTGCGTGCGCATGCGTTCCTCAGGACTGCGGAGGTGTCCATGTGCTGAGTCCGGCCTTATGTAGAGGATAGTTGACTTTCACTTATTCACCCATTTAGAATGGAGAATATTTCTGTGCATGCAGAGCAATTGAAGCCCTGTGTGTGTAATTAAGGATGGCTGATTGCATATATTCCTGTGATTTGTCTATGAATCTAATGGAGTTGACCGAGTGTTACGGCAGAGATCAACGAGCATGGAGGATGTAATGTAACTTAATGGACGTCAGCTCCTGGCATAGTATGCAGCTAAGAGGAGTTATTGACAGACAGCAGTGTGCTCCTCAATGTTTGATCTCCTAGAGGTGTCGCCCACACCGCAGCCTATTCTAGGGTCTTAACATTGTCTGCAGAACACTGGGAGAAGATCAACACATAACCTGTCTGTCACCTTTCTCAAAACGGATAAGAAGGGCAAATACCCTACACTGTTAGCAGACACTGAGAAGCTACTACACTGACTCATACTACAGTCATCACTTCCTAAGGACAGTATATGATATGTTTTTATTTATTTCACCTTTATTTAACCAGGTAGGCAAATTGAGAACACGTTCTCATTTACAATTGCGACCTGGCCAAGATAAAGCAAAGCAGTTCGGCACATACAACAACACATAGTTACACATGGAGTAAAACAAACATACAGTCAATAATACAGTGAAAAATAAGTCTATATACAATATGAGCAAGTGAGGTGAGATAAGGGAGGTGAAGGCAAACAAAATATATATATAAATAAATAAAAATATAAAAAGGCCATGGTGGTGAAGTAAATACAATATAGCAAGTAAAAAAAACACTGGAATGGTTGGTTTGCAGTGGAAGAAGGTGCAAAGTAGAGATAGAAATAATGGGGTGCAAAGGAGCAAAATAAATAAATACAGTAGGTAAAGAGGTAGTTGTTTGGGCTAAATTATAGATGGGCTATGTACAGGTGCAGTAATATATGAGCTGCTCTGACAGCTGGTGCTTAAAGCTAGTGAGGGAGATAAGTGTTTCCATTTTCAGAGATTTTTGTAGTTCGTTCCAGTCATTGGCAGCAGAGAACTGGAAGGAGAGGCGGCCAAAGGAAGAATTGGTTTTGGGGGTGACCAGAGAGATATACCTGCTGGAGCGCGTGCTACGGGTGGGCGTTGCTATGGTGACCAGCGAGCTGAGATAAGGGGGGACTTTACCTAGCAGGGTCTTGTAGATGACCTGGAGCCAGTGGGTTTGGCGACGAGTGTGAAGCGAGGGCCAGCCAATGAGAGCGTACAGGTCGCAGTGGTGGGTAGTATATGGGGCTTTGGTGACAAAACGGATGGCACTGTGATAGACTGCATCCAATTTATTGAGTAGGGTTTTGGAGGCTATTTTGTAAATGACATCACCGAAGTCGAGGATTGGTAGGATGGTCAGTTTTACAAGGGTATGTTTGGCAGCATGAGTGAAGGATGCTTTGTTGCGGAATAGGAAGCCGATTCTAGATTTAACTTTGGATTGGAGATGCTTGATGTGAGTCTGGAAGGAGAGTTTACAGTCTAACCAGACACCTAGGTATTTGTAGTTGTCCACATATTCTAAGTCAGAGCCGTCCAAAGTAGTGATGTTGGACAGGCGGGCAGGTGCAGGCAGCGATCGGTTGAAGAGCATGCATTTAGTTTTACTTGTATTTAAGAGCAATTGGAGGCCACGGAAGGAGAGTTGTATGGCATTGAAGCTCGCCTGGAGGGTTGTTAACACAGTGTGGGCCAGAAGTATACAAGGGCCAGAAGTATACAGAATAGTGTCGTCTGCGTAGAGGTGGATCAGAGACTCACCAGCAGCAAGAGCGACATCATTGATGTATACAGAGAAGAGAGTCGGTCCAAGAATTGAACCCTGTGGCACCCCCATAGAGACTGCCAGAGGTCCGGACAACAGACCCTCCGATTTGACACACTGAACTCGATCAGAGAAGTAGTTGGTGAACCAGGCGAGGCAATCATTAGAGAAACCAAGGCTGTCGAGTCTGCCGATGAGGATGTGGTGATTGACAGAGTCAAAAGCCTTGGCCAGGTCAATGAATATGGCTGCACAGTACTGTTTCCTATCGATAGCGGTTAAGATATCGTTTATGACCTTGAGCGTGGCTGAGGTGCACCCATGACCAGCTCTGAAACCAGATTGCATAGCGGAGAAGGTATGGTGGGATTCGAGATGGTCGGTAATCTGTTTGTTGACTTGGCTTTCGAAGACCTTAGAAAGGCAGGGTAGGATAGATATAGGTCTGTAGCTGTTTGGGTCAAGAGTGTCCCCCCCTTTGAAGAGGGGGATAACCGCAGCTGCTTTCCAATCTTTGGGAATCTCAGACGACACGAAAGAGAGGTTGAAAAGGCTGGTAATAGGGGTGGCAACAATTTCAGCAGATAGTTTTAGAAAGAAAGGTCCAGATTATCTAGCCCGGCTGATTTGTAAGGGTCCAGATTTTGCAGCTCTTTCAGAACATCAGCTGACTGTATTTGGGAGAAAGAGAAATGGGGAAGGCGTGGGCGAGTAGCAGAGGGGAGGCCAGTGCTGTTGACCGGGGTAGGGGTAGCCAGGTGGAAAGCATGACCAGCCGTAGAAAAATGCTTGTTGAAATTCTCAATTATAGTGGATTTGTCGGTGGTGACAGTGTTTCCTATCTTCAGTGCAGTTGGAAGCTGGGTGGGGGTGTTCTTATTCTCCATGGACTTTACAGTGTGCCAGAACTTTTCTGAGTTTGTGTTGCAGGAAGCAAATTTCTGCTTGAAAAAGCTAGCCTTGGCTTTTCTAACTGCCTGTGTATACTGGTTTCTAGCTTCCCTGAAAAGTTGCATATCACGGGGGCTGTTCGATGCTAATGCAGAACGCCATAGGATGTTTTTCTGTTGGTTAAGGGCAGTCAGGTCAGGAGAGAACCAAGGGCTATATCTGTTCCTGGTTCTAAATTTCTTGAATGGGGCATGCTTATTCAAGATGGTGAGGAAGGCATTTAAAAAAAATATCCAGGCATCCTCTACTGACGGGATGAGATCAATATCCTTCCAGGATACCTCGGCCAGGTCGATTAGAAAGGCCTGCTCGCTGAAGTGTTTCAGGGAGCGTTTGACAGTGATGAGTGGAGGTCGTTTGATCGCTGACCCATTACGGATACAGGCAATGAGGCAGTGATCGCTGAGATCTTGGTTGAAAACAGCAGAGGTGTATTTGGAGGGCAAATTGGTTAGGATGATGTCTATGAGGGTACCCGTGTTTATGGAATTGGGGTGATACCTGGTAGCATGTTCAACCATGTACAGATGTAGGATCTTCATTTGAGCCAGTTTGCTACAGCAGGAAAATAATCTGGCAGCAACAGGACATGTTTAAACAGGTTAAACATAAGGCTGGGCGATATGATATGTATAAGGCTATAAGGCTGTATAAGGCTGGGCGATATGATATGTATAAGGCTATAAGGCTGTATAAGGCTGGGCGATATGATATGTATAAGGCTGTATAAGGCTGGGCGATATGATATGTATAAGGCTATAAGGCTGTATAAGGCTGGGCGATATGATATGTATAAGGCTATAAGGCTGTATAAGGCTGGGCGATATGATATGTATAAGGCTATAAGGCTGTATAAGGCTGGGCAATATGGTCTGAAAATCATATATAGATTTTTTTCAAAATGATGGGCGACTAATGATATGTATAAACAAAAATATATATATAATAATCTCTAGAAGCGTTGTTGTACAATTCAAGTTAATATACACTGCATTTCAAACAGTCAGCAATTGTCTAATGAATTCAGGGCTTGTAAAGTTATATCTATGCTAAATATAATCCTTCCACAACCATAAGACCCAATAATAATTGCATTATTTTATCAAAATAGTTGAACCTGCTTTTTTTTTGCAATAATCAATTATCTGGCTTTCAAGTCTGTCTATGAAAATGCCCTTTTTAGTTACAAATGTAACTAGAACCATGCATAACTAATAATGACTAACTTCTTGTAGCAGGCATTAGGCTATAGAGAATTAACACAGGTCTCATCAACAATATCTTAAGCCCACGTTAGTGATTAATAACCAGCTAATATTTATGTTTCAACATCAAGTTGAGCCAACTTTGATCTATTTGCTAGCTAACAAGTTTGAACAGTTGAATTGTTCTGAATTTTTGTTCTGTCTGTCTCCAATTGTTTGAAAAGCATGAGAGCCCGTCCACTTTGTTCAGCTGTTGAAATCAAGTGGTCTACCTTATTTCTCAGAATGAGAATGAGTTGCCAATTCCTTATATAATTGTGTTTTATGCTTATTGCACATTTATAAAACACAGGTTAGACAGCTAGTATACGTTTTTGGCTAAAATGCTGCTAGCGGTACCTTAATGCCGCGCGCGACAAACTGATTCTGTAAAGTGTATGCTCAATGTTCATTGATACCCTTGTTTTAGCAGTGTCTGACCTGCTTGCAATTTGATAGTTGAGACAAAAAGGGTATCGTTCGAAAAGTTATCTTCTCCTCTAGTACAGTAAAATGTCTCAATGTGTTTTGGTGTCCACATGACCGATTCTGCAAATGAAAGTAGCGAGTTGAAACCGCTTGTCAGAGAGGAAGACGAGATCTCTCAATTTTGTTGGTGTGAGAGGCAAGAGGGGCTTGATGTGTGTGTGTAAACCATAGAAGAAGAGGCGAAGTGAGAAGTTTCACTCCCGCTAAAATCTGTCCAAAAATAAAGCCAACTGCGTGTCTATGGGTTTATTTTGGACCGAGTCTTGTCGCCTGCCTTCCCGCCTTTGGGACAACAACTCCCATTGTTAGGGCAGAGAGGTGCATCTCGTCATTATATACAGACCTCTGGTGTAAATGGGGAGGCGCACACAGCACAGAAGGATCGAAAGAGACGAGACCAAAAATACAATACGGGAACAAGCGGACATAAACACTCATAAAAACGGAGAATAACAAAACCTAGATTTTTGCGATACATGCGTTTGGAATATCACGCAAAAACACAATTTAGAATTAATCCAATTAATTTGATATATCGCCCAGCCCTAGTTAAACAGAGCGTGCGTTTACCAGCTGGCAAGTGTCTTCACTGACATTTTCAACATCTCCCTGACTCAGTCTGTAAAACGGCAAGGTAACCTGTCTAAATGACCATCGCCCTGTAGCACTCACATCTGTAGCCATGAAATGCTGTGAAAGGCTGGTCAGGGCTCACAACACCATCATCCCAGACACCCTGGACCCACTCCAATTCGCATACCACCCCAACAGATCCACAGATGACGCAATCTCTATTGCACACCTACGTGAGAATGCTGTTCATTGACTACAGCTCAGCGTTCAACACCATAGTGCCCTCCAAGCTCCTCACTAAGCTAAGGACCCTGGAATTGAACACTTCCCTCTGCAACTGGATCCTGGACTTCCTGATGGCACGCCAACAGGTGGTGAGGGCAGGCAACAACACATCTGCCATGCTGACCCTCAACACGGGGGCCTCAGGGGTGCGTGCTAAGGCCCTTCCTGTACTCCTTGTTCACCCATGACTGCGTGGCCGCGTATGACTCTAACACCATCATTAAGTTTGACGACGATGGTGGTAGGCCTGATTACCAACGACAATGAGACAGCCTATAAGGAGGAGGTAAGAGACACTGCCAGGACAACATCTCCCTCAACGTCACCAAGACAAAGTAGCTCATCGTGGACTACAGGAAACGGAGGGCTGAGCATGCCCCCATTCTCATCGACGGGGCTGTAGTGGAGCAGGTTGAGAGCTTCAAGTTCCTTGGTGTCCACATCACCAACTAACTATCATGGTCCAAACACACCGAGACAGTTGTGAAGAGGGCACGACAATGCCTCTTCCTCCTCAGGGGGTTCAAGAGATGTGTCATGGGCTCTCAGATCCTCAAAAAGTTCTACAGCTGCACCATTGAGAGCATCTTGACTGGCTGCATCACTGCTTGGTATGGTAACTGCTTGCCATCCGACCGCAAGGTGCTACAGAGGGTAGTGTGGACGACCCAGTACATCACTGGGGCCGAGCTCCCAATGTGTCAGATGAAAGCTCAAAAAATGTGTTAAAGACTCCAGCCACCCATGTCATAGACTGTTCTCTCTGCTACCGCATGGCAAGCGGTACCGATGCACCAAGTCTGGAACTAACAGGACCCTGAACAGCTTCTACCCCCAAGCCATAACACTGCTAAATAGTTAGTCCGGGTAGCTATTTGGTTAACTATTTAACTATCTGCATTGACCCTTTTTGCACTAACTTGTTTTTGACTCATCACATACTCCAATGCTTGACTCCAATGCTTCCCACAGTTGTCAAGTTGTCTGGATGTCCCAGCAGCATTGCAGTTCTTGACACAAACCGGTGCACCTGGCACCTACTACCATACCCCGTTCAAAGGCACTTCAATAAGGGATCATAGCTTTCACCTGGATTCAGCTGGTCAGTCTATGTCATGGAGAGAGCAGTTCTTAATGTTTTGTATACAGCTAAGTTATTGTTACTCATTATTACTCATTGTGTGTCTATTATTACTGTTATTATTATGTGTTTTACTTTTAAATGATGTCTCTTTTCACTCTCTCTGCATTGTTGGAAAGGGCCTGTAAGTAAGCATTTTACTGTTAGTCCACAACTGTTGTTTACGAAGCATGAGACAAATACAAATTTTGATATTTTTTTGTAGGGGTTGATACATTTTACATTAGGGCAAATCAAGTCTGACATTTTTAAGTGGAAATTAGAAACTTTAAAAGCCTTTTAAAACCTTACACTGCAAGTTTGCATATCCTGCTGTGCAGGAAATTTTCATCAACAGAAGGGTGATACAATTAATATCCTACATATGTAGCTAGCTACTATATTAGGCTATATGTTCTCACCACATGTCAGATGTAACCATTTGACAGGCCTACTGATACTGTAAGTTTGGCACAGTATTTTGGTTTTTCATATTGCTGTAATGTACTGTAATTGGTTATTTCTAGATAATGCATTCAGATTGATTGTGAGTTGTTGCAGGTGTTGGTAACTTTCCTCCCATCAACAGAACACGTGTCATTTGTTGGCGTCTCCTGTGACTGATCAGAATGGTCCTATGCAGAGAAGTAGCAGCTGCAGTGTACTGCAGTGTGAGCGGGGCCTCAGGGACCAAACGGAGCCCCAGGGCATGAGATGATACTGCAGCCAGAGCACAATGTGACTACGTGGCTGAGTGGGAGAGACAGTGGTGTTGCTGACACTTTATCGGTCTGAGAAAAGGAGAGAGTGTGTCTGCACGCTTGCGTGTGTTTGTGTTGTATGTGTGTGAGAGCGCCGGACACATTCCAGTCGCCGAAGAAAACGTGCTGATTGTTTTGTGCCTTGAGAAGTTGAGCAAACCAGAGGAAATGTCCCAGATAAACTTCAAATACCCGAAGAGGAGGTGATAATATATGAATAACTGGCATAACTGGCACTGTGTTCTCAGTAACTAACACAGTTGGCTGGTTTCTGTGTCTTCCCCTGGGAGGATGTGTCACGTTCCTGACCTGTTTTCTGTTAGTTTGTGTATGTGTTAGCTGGTCAGGACGTGAGTTTGGGTGGGCAGTCTATGTTTTCTGTTTCTATGTTGGTTTAAGGGTGACCTGATATGGCTCTCAATTAGAGGCAGGTGGTTTTCATTTCCTCTGATTGAGAGCCATATTAAGGTAGGTGTTTTACACTGTTTGTTTGTGGGTGGTTGTCTCCTGTGTCTGTATGTATGTTCGTGCCACACGGGACTGTAGCGTTTGTTTGTAGTCGTGTACCTGTTCGTGCGTTCTTCAAGTTATATGTAAGTTCGTGTCCAGGTCTGTTTTCATCGTTTATTTGTTTTGTAGTTTATTCAAGTATAGTTCGTTTTCTGTCTACGTCGTGTTTGTTGTTTTGTCGTGTCTTAAATAAATCATGTCATCATACCTCGCTGCACATTGGTCTTCAGATCCCTCTCTCCTCGTCTGAGGAGGATTTAGAGTATCGTTACAGGATGAGTCACACAGCGCTGCTTACTATTGGTTCAAACAGTTTCATCGTCAGATGGAACGTGGGCATTGTTTGGTAGATAGTTCAGCTGTGTGCTACTTGCTCATATATTTATCACCTGGCAATGCTTCTTCTGGCTCTATCAGTTCTCCTAAGCATTTAGATATGCTGCGCTTATGTTATAGATTTTTCTTGATTCGATTTTCCTGTGTGCCGCACATAACAATTATTTGTTTATACCCCGTCTTAATTAAACCAAATGATGGTTGATAATTAAAATGGCTGAACAATGCCATTGAGCACAGGCATGGGGGCAGGGGGCCACAGAACAACACTTAGACTATTCCTAACCAGCACACCTGTCAGACTGCGCCAGGGGATTTGACATAGGCTAATAGCAGGAGTGAACCCACATGGCCCCTGAGAACCCGTGATGGCTGACAGTGAACATCAGCACTCTATAGTCATGGCATCTCCCACATGCTCGTTGAGTGACACTCAGGTCTCCATGCTGTCAGCAGGCTCTCCTCATCCCTTCTCTTCCCTCCTCTCCTCATCTCTCCTCTCCCCCTGACAGCTCCCCTGACAAACTAACTGTCCCTCTGAAGCTGGATGGATCCTCTCTAGGCTCTAATTGTGGAGTGGAACATTGAATGTGGATGTGGAAGTATTCCTTCACAGACAAGATGTGGGGCTGAGATTTACACTGGCTGGACTCTGCTACAGTAGCCTGTCGGGCACAGCATGTGACTCCAGCCATTTGTCAAGATTTGCGGGAGAATCTGCCCTGTTTCCACCCAGACTGATCTTAGCTGCCGATGGCAACCTCTCCTGGAAGGAAAAGTAGAATGCGACTTGTTAGAATGCAGTAAGCCTACGCCTTTATCCTTCTGAATCCGAGATGGAGGCAAACACCGAGGAAAACAATTCTCTCACTTCACACTGAGGGCTCAGGGGATCAGTCTTGTTTCCTCTGGTGTTGTTTTACTTTGAAGCACCTCTCCCCTTCAGTATCAGCTGATGTTGGTAAAGGGAGACAGGCTGTTTCAGAACATCAAAGAAGCAGCCCAGCTTTAATCAGCACTCCAGCCTGAGCACGAACAGAAGCTATCTCTGGATAGGAAGATGTGGTAAGATAACATTACCGTCTCTGTGCTGTGGTCTTAGCCTTGATTAGTGTAAGGAATCTCTTCAGTGAGGTTCGCGTGTCCAAATGAGTCTTGGTAACAATACAATGTGCAAATCACTTCCAGTGCCACCTGAAGCCTTGAGGGGAGGAAGGATGTGTCGGCACAAGGGTTATCATGCAGAAAACATCTGGCCAGAGGGAGGTGTGTTCCTGAAAGAGATAGCATTATGTGTGTGTGTGAGTGAGAGAGAGTACAGTCAAGCAGCAGCATCCTCTTCCTGTGCTGCCTGTCTCAATTGGCAACCCCCCTCTCTCCTTCTCTCCCTCCCTTTCTGCCTCTCTCCCTCCCTCCATCTCTGCTCCCTCTCCCCATTATGGCGCCAACAGAATAGAGCTACTTAATGAATCAGAATCTTTGTGAGCCCGTACTCAGTAATCATATCACACTAAACTGAGTGACAACTTTTTTTTCTCCTCTCTTAAATGTGTTAGTGCTTGGGTTTGTTGCTAATCTAAAGACATACCAGTTCCTTTCAGGATGCTCCCCTCCAAGCCAGAGATAAGCTCAAAAGTGCTCTTTGTTGAGTGCATTGGCATGAGGATCTGATCAGCTGTGACAGGAAGTACCCTGAGAGCATGTGATGTCTACATGTGCTCACTGCTCTAACTCTCCTGTTTAAAGATTGGGCTTTTTGAGCATCTCGTCTTTATTTGTGCGGTGTTGCTTAAAAACCAATTAGGAAATCTTGCTGTGAGTGGCGCAGTAATGATGTTGTTTTGGCCCAAAAGCCAGACTACTTTATTACCAAGGGACTGAGGAAGGAGGGGGGTGATAGATCAAGGCTTTACTGTCTGAGCTGAACAAGTCGCCTCTTCACCATGCTCAGCCTTGTACTCTTTTTGTTTCAGGAGTGCACCTGGGAAATAGACCACATCAGCCAGCAACCTACAGCTATTGGTGAGTATTTATGCCTATTTTGGGGTTACTACTTTCCAGCATTAATGGGTTTCATTCTCATGGTTGTTATAGATGTGCTGCTGTTGTTTAAACTAGGTGGCTTTATTAGATGGGAAGGTGGGATCAGGTGCACATCTCAATGACAATGTGTGCTTTTAAAAAGGTTGTTAGTCATATCCTCTGCCATTGAATGTTCCAGTTAAGCTAATTAATCGGAGCTATGCACATCTCAACTCAAGGCTCCTCTGTGCTGTAGTCTTTTCTGTTTGAATGCTCATCACTGTCCTATGATCCTACTGTTTACCATGTGATATGTTGCCGTTGTGAGAGAGACCTGTAGGGCACAGGGCATCCTCTGGGACCACCTGGGCTCTCTGTAGAGAAGTGTGAAATTGACACGGAAGAACTGTGTGAGGGAGGGGTAGATGAGGATGCACAATGATCGAAGAGGAGGAGGGAGGTATCGTGGGAGAAGTCTTTGAAGACGTTGCAGGGCCGAGGAGAAAGAAGAAAACTAATAGTTGATCAACCCAAAACGCTGTGAACCTCTTTAAGGCAACCCTCTCCTCATCACCTATTCATCTTCAGCTGGAATATTTATACACAGCCATCCTTTGAGATAGACTGAGCAACAGTTACATTTTTTAGAGGAGAGGGCCAAGCTGCCAGTCAGTAGCCTTGCAGGTCGCTTCACAGTGGGAGTCGTGGGTGACTGTGGTATTACAGCTGCTAGACCTTTAGCTTGGCAGTCAGACACTCAAACATCCAATCATCATACTAGTATCTCATGGTGTGAGTAGGACCATAGCAGCATAAGGCTTTTGTATCATTAAACAGAATGTGCAATAACTGAACTGCTCAAGCAGTGAGGTAGACCGAAAACATGTCAGCTATACAATACTCTATATTTGCCTGGCTACCCAACCTCCTTGCTCCGGCCAAACGCTATGCCACACCCACGGACGTTATTTTCTTCTCCGCAATGAGTCTGGATCTGAGTACCTCCCCGGCAATTTCAAGAACGCAAACACATTCTAACCATTCTGATTGGTCCCAGAAACCGGTGGGTTGGGCCAGAGCCAGAACACACATGGGTAAAGCGGCGTTTTGAAAATGTGTCGTTGGCTTTGATAATCTGATTGGTTAGAGAGTACAAAACCCTCATTGTGACGTCACCACAAACGACTTCAACGATGACAGTCTCAGACCTGAAGTATGTAGCGAATATAGAGCAGTGGAAGAATTCAGTTTGAGTCTTCAGGCGAAGTCAGCTGTCATTCTTCTTCTCATGATGTGACATTTCATTTCAAGAGTAGTTCCATATGGTATAGGAAGAAGAAGCACCATGTTGATGTGTACTCTGTTACTGTCAGAGCAGAGAAGTGAAAATAGTAGGTGAAACATCTCCAGGAGGAGGAAATATGTTATTGTCATTGAAATCCTGTATGTTATTGTCATTTCATAAAATTGTAAATGGATACATTTGCATTGTAAAATATGTTATAGAAATGCTGATCAATATTTTATTTTCCCTTTTGTAACACGTCATTAACATTATTCAAACATACTGCACTCATACCCACAGAGGTGAAAAATAGAACAAAGTATGATTGTGGTCCTGCTTGCAGATTGGCCGAGGAGTGTTCGAGCTGGAACAATATTGTGCCAAGGATGGAATGAAATGTTCACATCTGTTTCAGTATCACTTAGCTTTCGATTAACATGCCCTTGACAGAACGACGGTTAGCCAGTTTGGCTCTGCTTCGTGCCCCACAACATCCCTAGTCTTGCCATTAGTGATGACATACCATCAGGGTTGGGTAGTAATGGATTACATGTAATGTAATCCATTACATGCAACAACAACAAAAAATCCATTACTTTACCAGCAAAAATATTGTAATCAGATTATAGATACTTTTGAAAAACGATGATTACTTCTAGAATTATTTACAAATTCATACAGGGTGTTTGCAAAAATAATCTTTGATACCTTGCTGTTTTCTCAATCATGTCAAATCAGCATTGAAAAAAGGATTTAAGTCAGAGACTACTAGGATGACACACCAAATGCATTTGATGGATCGCGGGAGAAGGGCAGGAATAGGCTTTTTTAGGCTACAGTCCAAGCTATGTCTTCTACAGGTGCGACTGCTGTCGGCATCCAAAGATTATCCAACTTGAATAAACGCTTGGAGGTAAGAATGACAGCAGTGCTGTAGCCTAGAGGGCGATACGGATATCACTTGTTATTAATATCTACATTGATGTGAATCACACTGCTGCTCACTCATTTAGCTATTTACACCTTACAGATTGTGGTTGTGGATGGCTGTGCACAAATGTATTCAGTTCCTTCCGAAAGTATTCAGACCCCTTGACTTCTTCCACATTTTGTTAGGTTACAGCCTTATTCTAAAATGTATTAAATTGTTTTTTCCCCCTCAGCAATCTACACAAAAAATATCACATTTACATAAGTATTCAGACCCTTTGTAAGAGCACCTTTGGCAGTGATTACAGCCTTGAGTCTTCTTGTGTATGACGCTACAAGCTTGGCACACCTGTATTTGGTGAGTTTCTCCCATTACTCACTGCTGATCAAGCTCTCTCAGGTTGGATGGGGAGCGTTGCTGGACAGCTATTTTCAGGTTTCTCCAGAGATGTTTGATTGGGTTCATGTCCGGGCTCTGGTGAGCCACTCAAGGACATTCAGAGACTCGTCCTGAAGCCACTCCTGCATTGTCTTGGCTGTGTGCTTAGAGTTGTGGTCCTGTTAGAAGGTGAACCTTCGCCCCAGTCTGAGGTCCTGAGTGCTCTGGAGCAGGTTTTCATCAAGGATATCTCTGTATTTTGCTCTGTTTATCTTTGCCTCAATCCTGACTAGTCTCCCAGTCCCTGCCGCTGAAAAACATCCCCACAGCATGATGTTGCTACCACCATGCTTCACCATAGGGACGCTTGGCATTCAGGCAAAAGTGTTCAATCTTGGTTTCATCAGACCAGAGAATCTTGTTTCTCATGGTCTGAGAGTCTTTAAGTGCCTTTTGGCAACCTCCAAGCGGGCTGTCATGTGCCTTTTACTGAGGGGTGGCTTCCTTCTGGTCACTCTACCATAAAGGCCTGATTGGTGGAGTGCTGCAGAGATGGTTGTCCTTCTGGAAGGTTCTCCCATCTCCACATAGGAACTCTGGAGCTCTGTCAGAGTAACCATCAGGTTCTTGGTCACCTCCCTGACCAAGACCCTTCTACCCCGATTGCTCAGTTTGGCCGACTGGGCGGCCAGCTCTAGGAAGAGTCTTGGTGGTTCACCAATTCTTCCATTTAGTGATGGAGGCCAATGTGTTCTTGGGGACCTTCAATGCTGCAGAAATGTTTTGGTATCCTCCCCCAGATCTGTGCCTCGACATAATCCTGTCTCTTGAGTTTTACGGATAATCCCTTCAAACTCATGGCTTGCTCTGTCAACTGTGGAACCTTATATAGACAGGTGTGTGTGCCTTTCCAAATCATGTAAAATCAATTGAATTTTCCACAGGTGGACTCCAATCAAGTTGTAGAAACATCTTAAGGATGATCAATGGAAACAGGATGCACCTAAGCTCAATTTTGAGTCTCATAGCAAAGGGTCTGAATACTTACGTAAATAAGGTATTTCTAAAAACCTGTTTTCTCTTTGTCATTATGGGGTATTGTGTGTACATTGCTGAGGACTTTTTACATTTAATACATTTTAGAATAAGGCTGTAATGTAACAAAATGTGGAAAAAGTCAAGGGGTCTGAATACTTTCTGAAGGCACTGTATGTGTATTTTAACCCAATAATGGTTGAAATTAAGACGTTTAAGCTGCCTATCAATCATTGTTTGTGACCAGTGGACAGCCAGTGAAAAATGCGCACTTCCAACAGCTGCATAGTGCGGATCCCAGCCTATAGAATAAAAGTTTGAGTGTGTTCCTACCTTCTAAACTCCTCCATGGTATTGGGCTCCATACTTTCAACAACTAGTTTAATTTAAGAAGAACACAACTGGTGCTTTTATTGCTCAATCTAATTTGTGCTGATTCAAAACAAAATATCCATAGGCCTAACATACATATGTGTCACGTTCCTGACCTATTTATGTTAGTTTGTTATGTGTGTTAGTTGGTCAGGACGTGAGGTTGGGTGGGCATTCTATGTTTTCTGTTTCTGTGTTGGTTTTGGGTTGCCTGGTATGGCTCTTAATTAGAGGCAGGTGTTTGGCGTTCCTCTAATTAAGAGTCATATTTAGGTAGGCGTTGTCACAGTGTTCGTTGTGGGTGATTGTCTTCCGTGTCTGTGTAATTGTTTGCACCATACGGGACTGTTACGGTTTGTTCGGTTTGTGTAGTCTAATTGTCCTATTCGTGCGTTCTTCTTGTTTTATGTGAGTTCGTCGTATAGGTTTGTCTACACCGTTTGTTGTTTTGTTAGTTTATTCAAGTTCGTGTTTTTTCGTTAATAAAATGTCATTTCACTACGCTGCGCCTTGGTTCCCTCAATACTCCTCCTCTTCTGAAGATGAAGAGGAGGAGGACCGCCGTTACAATATGCTCAAACTCGGACACTTTTGACAGACTTAAAGGGGCAATACGTAGTTGCTACATCCATTTTTAGACTTATAAATTAATGATATACTGTATACTCATTGATTCTTAAAGAATATAACTTATAAATGCCTCATTAGTTCAACTGTCACACCCCATGAGAACCCAAAATATAAGCTTGTTTTAATCCACTGTTTGTAAATGTAAACAAACACTGTATAGCCTCAACATGGTTAAAACGATACTTTTGACTTCATAGATGGTCAGGCCTTGCATCCTTAGCTCTGTCTATTAGTTTGAGAGTGGTTACAGGCCCATCCCTCAGCTTTTTACCAAAACAGAGTCAGGGTGGCCCTTGGTTATTGTTTCAACTGTGGATTCTCCCATTAAACAACCTTAAATTATCTAGATATCAAATTGTCACCAACAACAAAAAAATTAAACAATAGGCCTATAGGAAATGCAGCATATGGCATTAATCTTTCACATGCAAATAGCACTTTTTGGTAGTGCTCAAGGCATGCCATTCCATGAGAGCAGCATTTATTTTTCAACTCGAAGCAATGAGCCTAATCAGTCCTCCATGACAACAAAATCATAAACAGTTTTTGGGTTATGCTCAGGTAAAACAGTTTGGCTAATCTATATTACCAAGTCCTATTCTTGAAGATCAAGGGGCATAGCCATGGGAAGTAAGGGTGCTGAGGATGCTGCAGCATCCCCTGAAAAATCTGAATTCAAAAACTATGTTAATACAATTATTGTATTTTTTCCTCATAAGAGCAGTGCACTGGGCCTTTACTAGTCCTGTATATTTACTAGTCCCCCTCATACCCCCGTCAGCGAAAAAAAATCACTCCACCCCCAAACGTATTCCCACAGCTATGTCAAGGGGTATTACACTATTTGGAATGACTGGAAATCTGGCAGGCTTTGGTTTTTTTAACCTGATCCTATTATTATCTGTAGTAAAAAGAAGTGGGTTAGAAGCCTACATAACCAACCCATGAAGTAAAATCCATTTATGGCCAGCTATGTAAACTCTAACATTGATTTATCCTGCAATAGATGTTGTTCAATTGTTTATATTCATTTTTGTCTTCTAGTGCCTCTTAAGAGGAAAGTAATCAGATTACGTTACTGAGTTTGGGTAACCCAAAAGTTACGTTCCTGATTATAATTTTGTAAAGTTAACTAAACGGATTCCATTTAGAAGTAACCTACCCAACCCTGCAGACCATGGCCTCTTGTGTATTACCACATTAGGAGAATCAGATGCATACACAGGAAATTGAACTCTAATTGAAGAAAAAGTAACTCTGCCAGAGAAAACATTTGGTCCCAGTCTAAAAAGAGTAAAAGATACTCTGGCAACAGAGTTGCCTTCTTTTTTCAGAGTTGTATATGCTCAATTTAGTGTTGATATTTAACTCTGCATCATTTCACTCCGTACAGTATTAATTGAAAATAACTGTTACTTTTTTAATTCTCTGCTGTGTTGTTCAGTACTCTAGAGTAATGTTTACAATATAATCCAAGAGTTAATTCAACTCCTATGGAGTCAAACTCAACACTGTTTGGGGGTTTTAATGGTCCCATTTAAGGTGTAATGAGTCATTGAAATATTTCTTGTCATATTATGGTGGCTTACAATGTGACATCCAATCTCTATTGCAGGACTCATCATCTACATTCAGCCGCGGGACAATTTCTTTTCTTGAGCAGATGGTCAGGCGGCCGGAGCATGATTACAAATAATTTGTAAACTGCAAATTAACCACAATAAGACCAAACAGATATAATATTTGACTAAAATATAATCATTTCAAACTTTGCTTACATTTGTATATGGTCACATATATCTCTCTGTTATGCATGGGAATACTTTGGAACAGATGTCCAAATTCTAAATCACTTGTGGCTGATTTTCTGTTTGTTTTTTTTACAGTATTTTATGTCCAACAATTAATAAAAAATACACTGAACAAAAATATAAATGCAGCATGTAATTATTTGGTTCATCGCACTCTAGCGACTCCTTGTGGTGGGCCTGGGGCCTGCAGGTCGTCAGTTGAACGGTGTTTCCTCCGACACATTGTTGCGGCTGGCTTCCGGGTTGAGAGGGCGGGTGTTAAGAAGTGCGGTTTGGCGGGTCATGTTTCGGAGGACGCATGACTCTCCCGGGCTCGTTGGGGGGCGATGAGACACAATATCCGAATTGGGGAGAAAAAGGGGATAAAAAAAGAGATGACGATTTTTACGATTGCAAGAAATCCAACTGTTAATAGATTAGATTAATTTAGGAAAATATATGTTACATATAATTGTGTAGCATCAGATCAAAAACAATTAATGTACTTGCAAAAACACAGATATTGAATCAAACAATAAAAAAATATACCTGCAACAGAGCATGCTGGGAAATATGACAATTCTCCATAGTTTTAACTCCCTGTCTCTGATTACTCTTACACGGAACCCAAGCTGGCTGTGCGTGTGCACCATCGTGCGCTATCGTGCATCAATTTATTTTGCCCTCCTACACCAAACGCAATCACGACACACAGGTTAAAATATCAAAACAAACTCTGAACCAATGACATTAATTTGGGGTCATGTCGAAAGCATTAAACATGTATGTCAATTTAGCTAGTTAGCTAATTTGTCCTGGGATATAAACATTGAGGTGTTATTTTACCTGAAATGCACAAGGTCCTCTACTCCGACAATTAATCCACACATAAAACGGCCAACCGAATCGTTTCTAGTCATCTCTCCTCCTTCCAGGCTTTTTCATCTTTGAACTTGGTGATTGGCATCTACACTTTTACCATGACAACCGGCAAAACATTTTGTCTTTCAATCACCCACGTGGGTATAACCAATGAGGAGATGGCAGGAAATCAGTCAATTTAAATAAATTCATTAGGCCCTATAAACCAATGAGGTGTTGGGAGAGGCAGGAGTTGCAGCGTGATCTGCGTCAGAAATAGAAAGGACTTCTAATTTTAGCCCTTGGCAACACGCGAGCAGTGTGGGTGCAAAAATTGAACAACATGGATTTCTAAATTTATTTTGCGATGCACGGTCTGGTCAGCATGTTAGGGCGTTTTCACACATTTGAGCTATAGTTTGAGTTCCACCATTTGTTACATTATATATTTTTTCATTTTGTCCATTTGTCCATTTGGTTTCACAGTGCCACATGTAACACAAACTAAAATTCATAAACAAAACATGTATGTCATTTTAAGTTAAATCCATTTATGATTAATTATCATGAAGGATCACTTGTGTGTCCCAATCTTCATATTATTTTATCTTTGGTCTTCTAACAACATGCGGGAGGAAACATCGCAAAAGCAGCTCTAACTGCGACGTGGAAAGGCTTATATTCAGTAGGTTATATTCAGTAGTCTAAATCCCCGGTATAGCCCCCGTCTCCTCTAATCTGCATCGGATGTGCTCATAAATGTGCTGCTACTCACAGAATGTTTCAGATATATGAAGTTTAATCAAATGCTTGCAGTCAAACAAACAATAAAAAATAATATGCGACTCAGGTTATTTTCCTGTGTTTGGTCCTGACAGCGTTCTTACCTACAACAAATCGCACGGTACAAATTGAATGAGACCGAGACCACTCTTTTTGAGCGAACCACCGTGCGTTGTTTAGTCAGGACCCGAGTGCGGATAGAGTGTTCACACCAGTCCAAACGAACCAAACTAAGGGGATAAACTCATTAGAACTTCGGAAAAACCGAACCAAACCAATTTGGTGTGAAAGCCCCCATAATGTAGTTAAAAGTACTCAGTCCCAATCAACTCCAGTTATCGATACTAATTCCAGGGAGCATATCACTCTGTTGAGGATTAAGATAACTCAACTCAAGTACAGTCAATTTAACTTGAACAATTTAACAAATGTAACTTTAATCTCTCCTTGATTTAAAGTGTATCCAGATATTTGTGACACGTGACCATAAAGAACATAATCAGGACAAGTTCTCCTATTTACATGAACAATATGATTCGGGTGGTGAAAATCTGTCTCCCTATTTCCATCATCCATATTTCCGCTCGCTTTCAGCCAAAAAGCCCATGATTGATTGAGCACTAAAGAGGATTATTATTGGCTGAAAGGCAGAGGAGCAGTTGTGGGTTGCTTGCTGTACCCATGGAAGCAGAATGGCAGGCTGTGGTGGCCCTCCAGAAGGCTGTGTTTCTGAGCCAGATAGCACTATGATGGGGCCCAAGACTCTGCCTGCCTGTCCACTCTCTGTTTCTTATCCTGTTGGCCTATAATCTCCTTTCAAATAGTTCCCATCCGTCTGCATGTCACTGATAGTGTATGGGAATTGCAAGCGTGTTATGAGGCCCATGCTTCCATATAAGACACATTTTGGGCTGACTGCATTTGGCGGCAGAGTCACTCGTGTGTTTGGAGTCTATCATCTGTTGAAACAGTGCTTTACAGATCATGATTAAAAGCTTGAATAACTGAGGAGATGGCTGACATCAACATCTAGCTAGTTTACTCTTTGAAGGCCATGAGACCCAAGTGTAAACTGATGATATGCTACTCACTATAATGATACGTTTCTAATCCTCTGTGCATTCGATGCCAAGGAATCGTATTGACTGTGAAGTGTGGAAAGAAAGTGCCCTGGCCTGTCATCATGTATGCTGTTGAATATGGAATCAATTCCTTCCATTTTCCCAAGTGATATTTATTTGGGACTACTCTAAGGAGAAATAGACTTCTTGAACAGCCTACATCCCTCTTCATAGTCAGTTTTTCAAATTAACATTTTTCCTTGCTGACTATTTTAACTTTGTATATCATGATGTGTACAGCTTGAGTTGGCTGTTGTGTGAGTATTCACCCATTGGTGTGTGTGTGTGTGTGTGTTGTTTCTGCATGTGCAATAGTGTGTGTGTGTGTGTCTGAGTATATGTGTGTGTGCTGTCTTGCATATCCTCTTGCTTTTTAGTCATTTAGGCAATTTAGTCTCACTGAGGACACATGTTGTATCTAAATGAATTAGATCCTCTGGGAGAAGCGTAAACAAACAGAAGGATAATTTAATATTTCAGACCATGCAAATCACGCCTGTTTTTCTGTTGAGGCGGAGGCAGTTCCAGTTCTATAGCCTGACCGCAGTCTGCAGACACTAATAGGAATAGTGATGCTCAGGGGCAGTTGCTAGTGTGGACATTAAAGTGTGTCTAAGTTTGCTCAACTGAATAGAGGGTTTATATACTAGTACAACCTTTCAGCTGTAGCCCCTTTATACTAGTTGTGAATCCCAAATAGATCTCCGATTTAAAAATGCAGTTATTCATTGTAATTTCGACCTGTTTCTAAGCAAGTATTTAACAAACACCCAAGCAAAGGTGCTCCCTCCTTTTTACAATGCGTGTAATGTCAAGGTCCTCTATTATTATGAAACAT
This sequence comes from Salvelinus fontinalis, assembly GCF_029448725.1. NCBI lineage: Eukaryota > Metazoa > Chordata > Actinopteri > Salmoniformes > Salmonidae > Salvelinus > Salvelinus fontinalis. Next base: position 16,465,233 of record NC_074699.1, read on the forward strand.
GAGGTCTTTACCAGATGTGGTGATGGCACGACATAGATGCCCAGAAGGGAGGATGGGCTTATAGAGGCAGACTGAGTGGAGCTGCAGAGCTTTGTGATATAAGGCGATTGCAATCAGAGCCCAGTAATCCATCCATCCAGACCTCCAGCATCATCAGTGGATCAGAAGCCGAGCTACAGTACAGTATGTCTGGCCAGAGGGGTGAGGACGTCACTTGTTCCCACCAGGGACTCTGTAGTTTGTTGCGTTACAACAATCTTTAGCGCCAGGGGACCCAAATGCACGCTCTGATGTGATGTTATGCCTTGAGATGGTTGGGCAATGTTAATATGCCACCATTTCCTCTGTTTAAGCACTGCTGCCTTCGCTCCTATTTCCTTCCTCATCCGTCACCACGCCTCGCCTTCCCTCGCATCGTTTTGTTCTTCTTTAATCTATTCTGTGTTTCATCCCAAGATGTATGACTCAGCCAATTTGAGATGCTGTGACTCTCGGAGAAGACGATGCGTTTTAAAGGCAATGGTGACAGAGTGAAACACAGGCTTCATCTCAGAAACAAGTGAAACCTTTCATCCAGAAACTACAAACTGGTGACAGCAGCAGCACTGAGAGAAGCCAGATACTGAGCCATGTGCCTAAAGTGGCTGGGTGGAGATCCTGTAGATAGATCTGTCTCTTAGTCTCTTTTGTCTGCTATCTGTCTCCGTGTCTTCGGTTTGGAAGCTATTGAATAGTCAGTATTTGACTTACTCCTTCCACCCTGTCCTGTGCAGTCTTGTCTTCATTCCTGATGGTCCCTGCCATCTTCATCTCTTCTTCATTGGTCCTTCTCTGTGTTTGTAGGTTGTAGTTATTGCAATGTAGTTAACACTGGCTATTGGCTACAGATGCTCATGCACACTGACAGCTCTGGGATCAGCCATTAGAGACTCCTGCTGCTAGCAATCTGGAGGAGAGCATGTAGTGTCTCTAGAACAGGCATCCAGAGTCTGCCATGTACATCAGAACAAAACAAAGGACGTCCAGCATGTCCAGACTGTCCTGGACATGCATTAGCACACCTTTGATTCAGGAATCTGGGTACTGTTGAATGACTGCCCATTAAAGTAAGGCATTCTGTTCCTTCTAGCACAGCTTGCAGGGAGTGATGGAGATTGGAGAGGTCCCAGAAGAACACAGGGCTTGCTAAACCACCACCCTTTTCTTAAAATAGCTTTGAATCATGCATTATTCGTACTGGGACTGCCAGTGCTGTCAAGCAACATTTTTTGCGGTGCTTATTGTCTCTCCTTGATTACTTCAGGCCCTGCAATTTGAAAAGATTCCCTAAACTCATTTCCATAGCTTTGTGTTTGTTATTGGGGGATGTATCTACAGTGAAGAAACATTAAAGGATGCTTATTACATTCTGTTTCTTCTCCTCCTCTGTGTTAGAATTGGTAGCTGACTGTGTTCTGTCGTTGTTGCTGGCTGTTGCCGTGCATTCAGAGAGAGAGAACGTGGCGACGACACTCCTCTAGAGATGGGGAAGTAGATTTCAATCTCCCAGCCTGCCTCTCTCTGTGTCACGCTGTGTCCCCTGGGCCCACTAAAGCGTGAAGGATGCTGGGAGGGGGTGGGGGGTGGGGGGGCTGACAGGTCCTCCAGAACCTGCCACTTTGTCAGTAGTGACGCAACAGCCGCACACGCTAGTGCTACACGTGCCCCTCTTATCGATCAGGATCGATATCTTCAGCTAACAGGGCCACACCCAGAAACAGAAACACGCACTCAGACACACACGTGCATACGCACACATTCACAAGAATACAAAGCCACATAAAGACATGCACTCAAACTGATACACAAAAAGAACCAGACAACCATGGTCTGGGCTGATAATGGAATCCCTTCCTCCCTTTTTCTTTTGTTCTTGTTGATAATGGACCATTCTCCTGGATGATGAATGGTTAAGCCTCAGCCTCTCTAATGTCCAGCGGTGAGAACTGGAAGGGCCAATTCACTCATCAAATGCACAGACGGTGTTTCGCGTAAGATGTCAGGGTTCATGAGCACTGTGTGTGTGTATGTGAGACATGATAAGATGTGTGTAGGAATGCTTATCTGGGTGTGTGTGTGTGCGTGCATGCATGCAGCGTGTGTGTGTGTGTCTGTGTGTATGATGTGAAGGCTGATGAATAATTGATCCCTGGCTTTCCATGTGGAGGCTGTCAGTGACTGAAGTCAGGAGTTATTTCATGTGTGGATGGCTGCTACCAAACTGCAGTACTAGGCCCAGTCATTACTACTGTGGCTGTGGGTTTGATAAGGCAACATTTACTGTCCTCCCCTCCTCATATCGCTGGGTATTGAGGTGTCATCGAATACAATGAACATCACTACTTTCAATTACTCTTATTAACATTATTTTCCTCATCCCTGTCAATTCTGTCTCTCCCATTCTTTCTCTCCCATTCCGTCTCTCTTCTGCATATGAATGCTTTGCTCGTTCCAAACAAACCTCTGTATAAAGGAGAAACTACGGTGACAAGGCCCTCCATATACCGTCAGGTCAAACATGTATTACTATTCATAAACATTCATTCCAATCGACACAAATCGCACAACAAATCCATGCCAGGTTACGCATACCTAGTACGCTATGAGATGTGCTGTGTACAGATGTAGGATCTTAATTTGAGCTAGTTTGCTACAGCAGAAAAATAATCCTGCAACAACAGGAAATGTGAATTATTATGTGGATTATAATTAATGGACATTTTTGTAGGGGTTGATACATTTTTTCGTAAGGGAAAATCAAGTCTAAAATTTCTAAGTGGAAATTACAAACTTCAGAACACTTCTCACACCTCCTCCTCCGTCAGTGCTCTCCAGGGTCTATTCCATTGGCTTCCCTAGTATGATTTATGACCATCCTTGCCTCTCATAGGTTAAAAGCATGGACCATGCCGTGGAATGGCACTGATCACCGGGGGATTATGATTAGAACGATAACGATGATTGTAATGCCACCTGTTTGTACATACAGTATAGCCTACGACTCCCCATAGTATCAATATGATCACAACCAGCGATACTATCACACGTCAAAACATGTTGATGTCACAGGTTAATGTACATAACCTTTTGGGCTATGAGGTTATGATTGTATGCCATATTGCTGTAGGCATACTAATTTGGTTCTCACTTTCCCGAGCAAATGTCGACAAGTTGGTACACAGTAAGAAACGCTCATCTGGCTGAAACTGTATGTTGTATTAGAGCTGAGAGGTCAGTGGCGGGTGGTGCAGGTGTCCTGTTTCATAGGACTGGGAATTGCCAGGGACCTCAAGATACAATATTATCACAATAATTAGGTGCCGATACGATATGTATTGCGATGCTCACGAATTTGAATGAGTCCTCTAACTTCAAGTCTGAAATTAAGAGTTAAGATCCAGACTGTTGGTTCTCTTCTCATTATTCTGCTGCTAACCCCTCTGTAACAAATCAAATCAAATGTTACTTGTCATATGCGCCAAATACCACAGCTGTAGACTTAGTGTCAAATGCTTACTTACAAGCCCTCAACCAACAATGCAGTTTTAAGAAAATTAGTGTTAAGAGAATATTTACTAAATAAACTAAAGTTTAAAAAAAGTAATATAATAACAATAACGAGGCTGTATACAGGGGGTACCGGTAGCGAGTCAATGTGTGGGGGTACAGGTTAGTTGAGGTGAATGAGGTAATATGGACATATACTGTAGGTAGGGGTAAAGTGACTATGCATAGATAATAAACAGCAAGTAGCAATAGTGTAAGAAAAAAAAGAGGGGGGGGGGGGGGGGGGGGGGGCAATGCAAATAGTCCAGGTAATAATTTCATTAATTGTTCAACAGTCTTATGGCTTGGGGGTAGAAGCTGTTAAGGAGCCTTTTGGACCTTGGCGCTCCGGTACCACTTGCCATGATGTAGCAGAGAGAACAGTCTATGACTTGGGTGACTGGAGTCTTTGATAATTTTTGTGGCCTTCCTCTGACACGGGCTAGTATATACAGTTGAAGTCGGAAGTTAACATACACTTAGGTTGGAGTCATTAAAACGTGTTTTTCAACCACTCCACAAATTTCTATAGTTTTGGCAAGTCAGTTAGGACATCTAATTTGTACATGACACAAGTATTTTTTCCAACAATTGTTTACAGACAGATTATTTCCCTTATAATTCACTGTATCACAATTCCAGTGGGTCAGAAGTTTACATACACTAAGTTGACTGTTTAAATTATGTCATGGCTTTAGAAGCTTCTGATAGGCTAATTGACATAATTTGAGTTAATTGGAGGTGTACCTGTGGATGTATTTCAAGGCCTACCTTCAAACTCCATGCCTCTGCTTTACATCATGGGAAAATCAAAAGTAATCAGCCAAGACCTCAGAAAATAATTTGTTGACCTCCACAAGTCAGGTTCATCCTTGGGAGAGATTTCCAAACGCCTGAAGGTACCACGTTCATCTGTACAAACAATAGTATGCAAGAATAAACACCATGGGACCACGCAGCCGTCATAACGCTCAGGAAGGAAACGCATTCTGTCTCCTAAAGATGAACGTACTTTGGTGCGAAAAGTGCAAATCAATCCCAGAGCAACAGCAAAGGACCTTGTGAAGATACTGGAGGAAACAGGTAAAAAAGTATCTATATCCACAGTAAAACGAGTCCTATATCGACGTAACCTGAAAGGCTGCTCAGCAAGGAAGAAGCCACTGCTCCAAAAACCACCATAAAAAAAGCCAGACTACGGTTTGCAACTGCACATGGGGACAAAGATCGTACTTTTTGGAGAAATGTCCTCTGGTCTGATGAAACAAAAATAGAACTGTTTGGCCATAATGCCCATCGTTATGTTTCGAGGAAAACGGGGGAGGCTTGCAAGCCGAAGAACACCATCCCAACCGTGAAGCAAGGGGATGGCAGCATCATGTTGTGGGGGTGCTTTGCTGCAGGAGGGACTGGTGCACTTCACAAAATTATGGAAAGGAAAATTATGTGGATATATTGAAGCAAAATCTCAAGACATCAGTCAGGAAGTTAAAGCTTGGTCGCAAATGGGTCTTCCAAATTGACAATGACCCCAAGCATACTTCCAAAGTTGTGGCAAAATGGCTTATGGACAACAAAGTCAAGGTATTGGAGTGGCCATCACAAAGCCCTGACCTCAATCCAATAGAACATTTGTGGGCAGAACAGAAAAAGCGTGTGCGAGCAAGGAGGCCTACAAACCTGACTCAGTTACACCAGCTCTGTCAGGAGGAATGGACCAAAATTCACCCAACTTATTGTGGGAAGCTTGTGGAAGTCTACCTGAAACGTTTGACCCAAATGAAACAATTTAAAGGCATTGCTACCAAATACTAATTGAGTGTATGTGAACTTCTGACCAACTGGGAGTGTGATGAAATAAATAAAAGCTGAAATAATTAATTCTCTCTACTATTATTCTGACATTTCACATTGTTTAAATAAAGTGGTGATCCTAACTGACTTAAAATAGGGAATTTTTACTTGGATTATATTGCAGGAATTGTGAAAAACTGAGTTTAAATGTACCATAATTTCTGGACTATTAAGCACACCTGAATATAAGCCGCACCCACTGAATTAAAAAAAAGATGTATTTTGTACATAAATAAGCCGCACATGTCTATAAGCCGCAGGTGCCTACCAGTACATTGAAATAAATGAACTTTACCTTCGCCTTTCCTGTTGACAGTCTGAGTGAGAGGCAGGTCAAACGTCAGAGGAACCTCATCCATATTTATGATGTCGTGCGGGCCGATGGAATGCTCCGCTATCTTTGCATCAGGGAATTTGCGGAAGTTTGAAACTTTTTCCTCGTAGTCGGGAGGGAGCTGCTGACACAGACTCGTCAGTACCCTGATGGACAGGCCTTTTAGGCCTCATAAATCTTATACACCACGATGGTCGACCTCTAAAATCCTCAAACTTCATTGCGGTGGCGATTGTTTTGGCTTTCAGTCGGATCTGCACAGTTGAAACACCTCGGCCGTCTGCTCTCTGTGTGTTGACCCAGTCTTCAAGCTCATTTTCTAGTTCGGGCCATCTGCTTTTCTTCCCTCTGAAAGCTTTTGTTGTCTTTTTGCACTGAGTCAGTTCCTCACGCTGCTGTTTCCAACGTCTTTCCAACGACTCATTAAGGCCAAGCTCCTGTGCAGCAGCTCTATTTCCTTTTCTAACAGCCAGATCGATCGCCTTCAACTTGAAAGCTGCATCATATGCATTTCTCCGTGTCTTTGCCATGATGAGGGTGACAAAATGACTACCGTAATCAGAATGATGGGAAGTTTGAGCGCGCTCGATTTACGTCACATTATGTGACGGTGCTCAGTTTTTTGGCGGCATGAATCTTGTGAAAGTGGGAAAAATGCATAAATTAGCCGCGTCATTGTATAAGCCGCGAGGTTCAAATCGTGGGAAAAAGTAGCGGCTTATAGTCCGGAAATTACGGTATTTGGCTAAGGTGTATGTAAACTTCCTACTTCAACTATAGGTCTTGGATGGCAGGAAGCTTGGCCCCAGTGATGTACTCTGCCGTACGCACAACCCTCTGTAGCACCTTATAGTTGGATACCAAGCAGTTGCCATACCAGGCGGTGATGCAACCGGTCAGGATACTCTCGATGGTGCAACTGTAGAACTTTTTGAGGGTCTGGGGACCCATGCCAAATCTTTTCAGTGTCCTGCGGGAGAATAGGCATTGTCGTGCCCTCTTCACGACTGTCTTGGTGTGTTTGGACCATGATAGACTGTGCCTTTAGTAATTAATTAATACTGCCCCATTCAACTGAGTATATTATGTGTATTAGTGACTTATTCCAAAGCTGTACTATACTGTAGGCTAGGAACTGGACATGAATTCACTTTTCAGTTTTAGTCGTAATATACTGCAATTTAATTTTTTTCCTTTATCCCAAGATTTGGAAGCGCTCCCAAACACTGGCCGAATCCTCCATCAAATATGATTAAACTGAGATTATCCTTTCTGAGTCCCAGCCACACGTTTTCTTTTCCCACAAAAAAAGCTAAGCAAACATCAAAGCAAAACTGTTTATTTATAGTTTGACCAAGCCTCTTTTATTCTAAAACTCTTTTGCTGTGTCTATCCTTGGTACCATGGGCTCAGTGTCTCCAGCATGTTACGACCCACTCAGGGCAGCTGCTCAAACCCCAGATGGCTGACAGGAAAGACCAGATTAAAACATGCCACTGCAGTGACAGCTCTTTGTGTGTGTGTGTGTGTGTGTGTGTGTGTGTGTGTGTGTGTGTGTGTGTGTGTGTGTGTGTGTGTGTGTGTGTGTGTGTGTGTGTGTGTGTGTGTGTGTGTGTGTGTGTGTGTGTGTGTGTGCTTGCGTGATGCAAGTGACAAAGATGGGGTAACCAACAAAAAGCTTGAAAATAGAGAATAGCAAGAGTGAGACATGCTGAGTAAAAAAGAGACATATGAACAGATCAAAACATAGCCGGAGACAGGGAGGAAGTATCTGGTGCCTGCCTCTGTGATTTCCCTTTCATTCTCTGATCCTGCTCCCAATTGCTCATTCAGATACACACACATTCATTTTCTTGACAGTCAAGGCCACTGTCCTCACTAATGTTTTTCTTCCTTTTTACTCGTTTTGTCTTGAGTCATTTTGAGGCCATCTGTAGCATACATTGTGCCCAGTGTCAGCAGCCTGAGAGGGGGTGGTGGTGGTGGGCAGTGGGTAATGGGGGGTCCTGCCCAGGGCTCTGTGTGTTATTGTTGCCAAGTGGTCAGTGGTGTCGGGGGGCCGGGTTGCAGCAGGCAACACTGTGTGTTAGAGTGTGGGTGTGCGTGTCTGTGAGGTACAGGACAACAGATGTGTGTTTACGTATTGCTGAGATGATGATGGACCTCAGCTTTTACAACGGGCACTTCCTCTCTATGTAACGATGATGAGCGCAATAAACCAATAGCATGTGTGCTAATAACCCTGTACAGCCATAACACCTCAATGTTTCTCCTGTGTTCTCTCTGGCTCGTCTGCATGGAGGGGATCCAGCTGGCAGTAGCAGGCACCGATCAAACCTTCCGTGTTAGATGGTCCCCAGTACCTCTCCCTCAGGGGCCGAGTGCGCTCTGTTTTCAGCACCGTGGAGCGGAGCTGTCGTCAGGCAGACTTTGAAGGGCGCCGGAGTTCTGTACTGATAGTTAACAGAAAGACCCCCTTCAGAGGCACAGAGGGCTTTACGGTCACAAAATGACCACACCGTACCCTCAATGGTATAGGAGAAGCAGAATGTAGATGGGCTATATTATTATTATGTTAGTTTCAGCTCTTATCTTTGGCCAGCCTCCTCATCCGTACCCTCTGGGTCCTTTCCGTCTTATCTTACTCTGCAGACATTGAAAGGTATTCATGATTCTGGTTGGCTCGCTGTCCATCTGGGAGATTAGCAGGTGCTGCAATGCCAACGGTTGGCTGTCAAGCACTGGAGGGGAAAAAACGCTGAAGACTTACCTCAACTGTGTGTCTGGCAGCAAGATGCGGGTCTTAGCCAAGACGTTTCAGTTGGTTAGTTGTGTCCTTCAGGGAATTAATTAAAACCATTATACTCAAACCTACTTTCTTCTGAAAGGTTAATTCAACCTTTTCATTCTCATTCAGGCACCCAGTAACGAGTTGGCCACTCTGTCAACCATTTTGGTGTTAAGGTTGGAAAAAAGGCTGTTGAATATAAATACAATTAATCAGTGAAGTGTCTACTAGCACATCAATGAAGGAGCGATGCGTTTGAGGCTGCAGATCTAGACTGAGGGTAAAGCATGAGGGCTTTGTGGTGTGGCTGGGGTCTATCTCAGGGGTGACCTGACCCATGAAAACAGAGTTGCCGTGGTGACTGGAAGGGAGAAGGCATGCCAGGATCCTGGCGGCAGTGCCAGGAGGAGGATTGGGCTGGGTGCTTGTGTTAGGGCCTGTCCTCTCTCCCTGTCTCCCTTTCTTTATATCTCTTTCTCTCTCTCTCTCTCTCTCTGTCTCTCACCCTCCTCTCTGTCTATCTCCTTCTCTTTCTCTCTCCTCTCTCTCTCTCTCCCCCTCACTCTCTCTCTCTCTCTGTCTCTCACCCTCCTCTCTGTCTCTCTCCTTCTCTTTCTCTCTCCTCTCTCTCGCTCTTCCTCTCACTCCCTCTCCCTCTCTCCCCCTCACACTCTCCCCCTCTCTCTCTCTCTCTCCCCCTCACTCTCTCTCTCTCTCTCTCTCTCTCTGTCTCTCACCCTCCTGTCTGTCTCTCTCCTTCTCTTTCTCTCTCCTCTCTCTCTCTCTTCCTCTCCCCCCCCCCCCCCCCCCCCCCCCTCTCTCTCTCTCTCCCTGCAGTATGTGGGAGGCTGGGGAGAGAACACACTGAATCTCAATAAAACTGAGAGATGTAGCCTTCCCTTTTCTCGCTCACCACAGACGCAACGGCTTTCTTTCCCCGACCGATTCTCATTCGCTTGCAGCATAACTATGTGATAACAATACATCACTGGTGATGTAAAACCTAAATTGAACCACAAATTGTTATGGTAGTTTAATGTAATGACACATCCTTTCCCGGATGGATAGAGAAGTGATTCATTAATCCAGCTACAGTTACTGGCACTAAGGAGGTGACTTTACTGTGGCTGTAATCAAGGACGGTGACAGAATAATAATGGCCATGGTGAGTTGGTAAAAGACCTTGAAGTCAGATCGGAGGCTCATTCGTTAGGGAAGGAGGAAGGGCTTGTGCATATCGTAAAGCTGTCGGAAGGGAGAGAATAAGAGTTCAGTTTCCCACTTTGAGCACTGACACAAAGTCCGAACTCTGTGTTAGATTTAGTGTCAGGTAGGTGGCTCACAACACTTAGTAGGGATGTAATGATACCAGTATCGTGATACTCAGGCCTGATGTTGGAAACAAGCATCCATATGTTGTCACCCCGAATCACATTGATTTTCCAAGCTATAACACACAATATGTTACATACTGTAGGTTTTTAAAGGACCCAAGAGTTTAGTCTGCTTTGTGTTATCCTTTCTGTCATGGAAAATGAGGTATCGTAGTATCGCCATACTGGTATTGTGACGACATTAGCACTTAGATTGGACATATTTTCAGAACCTCAAGGAGATTGGGATGTGTGGCGTGGCGTAGAGAGAACAAAAGATAACCTTTGAGAGGAAACAGTCTGTTTTGTGAAAAAACATGATGGTCTTATTTCTCTGAAGTGTAGACTGTGCTGAGTGCCCTTTACCAAAGCAGCCTTTAATACAAAGTACAATTTTACTCAGGAAGTGGCAAGCAGCAGGTAGCCAGGACTTCATCTTTAAAAGGAAAGATTCCTTCCACTGCACTTTGTTCTCTCTGTGAGAACTGAGAGGCCTTTTTCACTGCCCATGAAAAGTTTCTTACTTCCTTTCAAGAAGACATTTAAATTCATCAGACCTACAGCTATCCGTTGTGAGTGATACTGATACAGAAAACCAGCCTGTTTAAGACTTGGAGATGGGAGTGAAATGTGAAGTGTATATTCATTCAGAGCAGACCAGAGCATTACAAACACACAGCTAGGTCAGATACTTAACCCACCCAGTGTGCGTGCCGTGTGGACTATTGGCCTCAGACAAATGAACTTACTCCAGAGGAGCTTCTCCGTGAATTTCTCCTTTTAAAGTCTCATTTTTCCAGCTGACTACATTTCGTGACTTTAATTTAATCTTTAATGACTCTGGCATGCTTGATAAAGTAAGTCATTAAAATGTGTTCTAAGGCATCGGCTCACCACTGTCCAACAGAAGAAGGGGTACAGGCCCACTAGTGCTGCTCTCTTCTCTCTCTGCTTTACATTTAGAGGACCAATAGCATCTAGAAATACCCATGTAACTGATTTTTCAAAACCGATTTGTTGCAGTTAAATACCATGATGATGTTTGCCATCCCATCCCCATGACATACTACTTTAATGATAATGAGCTTATTTATTAGTGATGACATCAATATAGGGTACAATTTATATTCCAAGAAGATTGTGACTACGATGTGACATGCCTTTTGACTATGCTCCGCTGCTTTAATTTCCAGTAGTTAAATCCATATGGCAGTACTTATCAGCCAACGATATACTAGAGAGTTACTGTAGCTAGCGTTGAAAAGCACCCTGGAAAAACACTGTGGGCTCTGCTCTGTTCGGTTCCACCATTGTTTAAGCCGGTTGTTTGCTTTGCTGGAATAAACACAATGGGCAGCACTTAGGGCTTAAGGTACAGCCATTAGTATTCCTCAGGCCTCTGCTCCTCACACAGAGTGTGGTGGTCCCTGCCTTACTGAATGCCTCCCTGCCTGGCTTCCGTCTCCTCTGCCCTAAGGCACAGGAATCGGCAGGGACCCAGTCCAAGTCCCCTCACTCGTGAGCCACGGAGAAGAGGTAAATGGAGGCATTTGTCAGCCAAACAAGGAAGGCGTCACAGACTATTTTGAAGCTGTAGCTCTTCCACAGATTTACTTTCAGTAAGTCTCTTTATATGAGGAAGCCAGTGAGTGCTCTTCCCCAGCTGAGTCTCTCTCAAATCACTCTATTGAGATGCGGCACGGAGTCTGAGCGCTGAGCGAACCGGGCTCTGCAGGAGAGGGATCATCTCACGGGGACCAACACCCCCCCTGCTTATCACGCTCTCCCTTGTTCAGTTCTCTGCTCATTACCACTTGATTGGCTTTTTTGTGTCCTTCAATCACCTGCAGGACTGTGTCCATTCTCTTAGTCGTCTTGGTACTGGTAGCTTATACTGTACCAGGGAGAAGAGGTTCACAGTGGAATGGTGGTGCAAGGACTGATAATGACCATGTGGGTCCATGTATTATAATTATATTATGACTGAATCTCAATGTGCTATGCTTTAACCTTGATGGGCCAGTGGCAGGGTGAAATGAGTGTGTCTCAGTTTGTACCATCGCCATGCCCTGAGGCTGCTGCAGTCATCATGCAGGTCCACCTCTGCACTGGGACCTCAGCTGGTTCACACTAATGACAGCTTTCTCTCTATCGCCTGCAGGAAGTTGTGTGCCTGACTGGAACTCAAGGGCCAGACAGAGAGCTCTAAATTTAACAAACCCCCCCCCCCCCCCCCCACACACACACACACACACACACACAGACACACACAAGGGCTGCTGAAGAAGAAGACAAATCTTCCCTCAATACGCCTACCTTGCTTCCTGTGTATGTACAGTATATATGGGAATATTACACTGACTTAATTATAGTCTACTATAAATCTACATGTGTTTATTGATCAGTCAATCCAAGATTTCACCTGGAGTGAAAATATTTCAAGGAAAACCATGTGAACAATGTTCATAGTAAAGAAGTAAAACAATAACCATGGATGCTAACTGTAATGATTGTGCAGGGAAATGCAGGGAACATACAGTTTGTATTAGATATCTGTCTATAGATGCTGTCTGGGGATAATTGGCCTTCAAGGAGTTTTCGCCCAATCAGGTGCTGTGTGGAACCTATTGTTTTATTCATATCTCTTACCCAAACATATACAGTTCCAGTCAAAAGTTTGGACACACCTACTCATTCAAGGGTATTTCTTTATTTTAACTATTTTCTAAGTTGTAGAATAATAGTGAAGACATCACAACTATGAAATAACATATATGGAATCATGTAGTAACCAAAAAAGTGTTAAACAGATCAAAATGTAATTTAGATTTTAGATTCTTCAAAGGAGCCACCATTTGCCTTGATGACAGCTTTGCACGCTCTTGGCATTCTCTCAACCAGCTTCACCTGGAATGCTTTTTCAACAGTCTTGATGGAGTTCCCACATATGCTGAGCACTTGTTGGCTGCTTTTCCTTCAATCTGCGGTCCAACTCATCCCAAACAATCTCAATTGGGTTGAGGTCGGTTGATTGTGGAGGCCAAGTCATCTGATGCAGCACTCCATCACTCTCCTTCTTGGTCAAATAGCCCTTACACAGCCTGGAGGTGTGTTTGGTTAATTTTCCTGTTGAAAAACTAATGATAGTCCAACTAAGCGCAAACCAGATGGGATGGTGTATCGCTGCAGAATGCTGTGGTCGCCATGCTGGTTAAGTGTGCCTTGCATTCTAAATAAATCACAGACCATGTCACCAGCAAAGCACTCCCACACCATCACACATCCTCCTCCATGCTTCACGATGGGAACCACACATGCGGAGATCATCCGTTCACCTATTCTGCGTCTCACAGAAAAAATCTCAAATTTGGACTCATCAGACCAAAGGACAGAATTCCACCTCTTGGCCCAAGCAAGTCTCTTCTTCTTATTGGTGTCCTTTAGTAGTGGTTTCTTTGCAGCAATTCGACCATGAAGGCCTGATTCACGCAGTCTCCTCTGAACAGTTGATGTTGAGATGTGTCTGTTACTTGAACTCTGTGAAGCATTTATTTGGGCTGCAATTTCTGAGGCTGGTAACTCTAATGAACGTATCCTTTGCAGCAGAGGTAACTCTGGGTCTTCATTTCCTGTGGCGGTCAAAGTGAGAGCCAGTTTCATCATAGCGCTTGATGGTTTTTGTGACTGCACAAAACTCTTGACTGATCTTCATGTCTTAAAGTAATGGTGGACTGTCGTTTCTCTTTACTTATTTGAACTGTTCTTGCCATAATATGGACTTGGTCTTTTACCAAATAGGGCTATATTCTGTATACCCCCCTACCTTGCCACAACACAACTGATTGGCTCAAATGCATTTAGAAGGAAAGAAATTCTGCAAATTAACTTTTAACAAGGCACACCCGTTAATTGAAATGCATTCCAGGTGACTAACTCATGAAGCTGGTTGAGAGAATGCCAAGAGTGTGCAAAGCTGTCATCAAGGCAAAGGGTGGCTACTTTGAAGAATCTCAAATATAAAGTATATTTTGATTTATTTAACACTTTTTTGCTTACGACACAATTCCATGTGTTATTTCATAGTTTTGATGTATTCACCTATATTCTACAATGTAGAAAAAAATAAAAAAGAAAGAAAGAAAAACCCTTGAATGAGTAGGTGTGTCCAAACGTTTGACTGGTACTGTTTATTATCCTGCCTTAGGGAAGAGGGGGTGGGGGACAACAGTGTTCTTCTTCTCTCTGTCTCTCATTTACCTCTCCTCTCTCCTCCCTCGCTTCCGTAAAGAAGATGAAAGGAGTGCTGTGTTCCCATTCCACACAGGCATGGAGGTGCAGTAAATCCTCAGCAAATTGTATTACATCTCTGCCTGTTAAGTTGAAATCATGCATCATAGCACTGCAGTCTGATGTGTTGGTGATCTAAAGAAATGCATGTGCCTAGGAACAGTGCAACTTTTAACAAAGCACACCAAACGTAATGAAAGGATTAATGATGCACCTACTGATTTAAGACTCTCAGGAGCAATTCCCCCATTGTTGATCCATTTTATGATCCATTTTCATCTTTGTTATTCTGCTCAAATTGTACATTATGTAACATATTTTTGTAGGTGCACAAACACCTGTTGCTTTGTGCTGTAAGAGAGAGTGTGGGGGGGACCGCTGGGAATGAGACAATGTCTCTCTGCAGTGCACCATAGAGAATGGTTTAATAGATAGTTCACTGTGTTCTGTGCTCTCACTGGCTTCTATACAGACTAGGGGCACTGTACTACTATGGCTAACCTCTGTAAAAGACCCCCCCAACCCCTGTTAGTCACCATCATATAGACCGTTTGGTTGTTTAGTCTTGTGCAACTATGAGGCAAAACAGACACCATGTAAACTATATTTTGTCTCCGATGCTTATTGAAAACAAGTACATTTGCACAATTAGCACTTGTCTATCAAATCACATTTATTGGTAAATACACGTGTTTAGCAGATGTTATTGTGGGTGTAGCGAAATGCTTGTAGATGTAAGCAAATACAAAGTTACGGTTGTTGGTTAGCTAGCTAGTGAATTTTTACAGTATTAGTAAAGATGTGCCATCAGTTAAAACACCTCAAAACAAAACCGATGGGTATCAATTCACCACATGGCAGCTTCTTGTCATTGTTGCTAGCTATCTGGCCATCAGGAACCATAACAACACACTGCCTTCTGGCCCTTTGAAGCGTGTGCATAGTTTTTGTGACGTTGTCAGCTAACCCGTCTACAGACACTTACATTTCTTTGGGTGTCTGTTGGTCATACTTTACCCTATACAGAACAGTGGTATGTGAGACTGATCTTTGAACATGATCCTGTCATGTGTGGAGCGGAGTTTTCGACAGTGGATGTGGATCAATAATCGGATAGGTTTTGCGATGTGAGCAAGATCGCCAGTTGAAAGGACAGAGAGCTGCAACGTTCAACGCATTGCAGCGATGGGAGCTGGAAGGACAGAGACAACACACTGCAGCTTGTTTGGAAAGGAAGTGATTAAAGCCATCCTATTGGGGTATACAAAGGAGGCGTTTTATATGTCTAATCAAAAAAGCGCTAAAGTGCAATTACTAACGTGATTAGGGCCAATTAGTTGGGATCCATTTCACTGTTGTTGCCTGCAATACGAAATAAGGGCTGCCAATGTCACTGTCTCTCTGTTAACACCAGTTTTGTTTTAATTTTGTCGGCGCTGTACTTCCAGCAGACTATAGGCTCATTTACATATATCCTGTAGAAAATAAACATAATTGTTTCCTTGTTGTCAAGTTAAGTGTTAGAATGGTTGGGCTGCTGTGAAAGAAACGGATAAACGTCCTTCACAGGTAGATCCAGTAAGTCATATTAAGAAAAGCATGGGCATGGACAGTAGTTGTGTTACACAAAGATACTGTGTTACACAAAGATACTGCATACGGTCGAATATCACGAGGGAACAGCCATAGAGAAGCCACTTTGATATTCCTCTCTTGACATACATATTAGAATGTCCTAATTATAGGAAGCACAAGGGAAAAAACGTCTATTGTGCTGTCGTGCTGTTTTTATGCGCTTTCCAGTCATTTCCTCACTGTGAAGCTCATTGTCACTATTCTAATTAAGGCTGCTTGTTCAAAAAGGACCAACTGTGATTTGTACCAGGGTTTAGTCGTCAGGCCTGTCACATGTTTTACTGCAATCAGATGAGGGGGACTTGGGACTTGGACACAATAGGCATGTGGACCTGGCTGGTGTCTGGATTCACATCCACACGGTTATGTGTCGTTCAGGGGATGACATCTTTGTGAGAGGAGTAGTCTATGGGGAAAAAGGTTGAACGGTATGTAGATCGTTCTGCGTTATATTTCATTTTGAATTAGGGGTATACCAGGGGACAGAATACAAATTGCCCTGAACAGGTAGGACGGATTTCTAATGTATTTGTTGTGATAGGCCATCATTCACATGGTAATGTATTCAAATTCAATAAAATCTGTCAAAAGTCTGTAATTCATACGGCTCAGCCCAAACAAAGCAGAATTTGGGAAAGCTATTTGGGGACTGTGAGGATTGAAGGATTCACACCTCAGAAATTCTATTGATAGACAGGTAGACACACAGACACTCTGCACATACAAAATAGATCCAGGTAGACAGAATACATTGAAGGAGAGGAAAAACATACACACTCTTGGTAGAAACACTCAGTCAACAGATTTATCCAGGAGTCCTGTGGTGGATTTATTCAGAACCAAACAAAGAGGAGGTGAAAGGTCATTGGTACCCATAGGAGGCAGTTACTCTTAGCTACCAATGATTGCCCATTGGGAGTGGCTGGGCAGGCTGCAAGAGGATGCTGGAAAGAATAGGGGGGGCAGGGAGGAGGAGAGCAGCTGGTGGGGGACGGGGTAAGGCAGGGCTATACGCCTGTATCACTACACACCTGGCCCTCTTCAACACTACTACTGCTCAGGACCAGAAACAGAGGTAGGACATATTTATTATTATTATTATTAAATTTAACCTTTATTTAACTAGGCAAGTCAGTGAAGAACAAAATCTTATTTACAATGACGGTAAAACCCGGACGATGCTGAGCAAATTGTGCGCCACCCTGTGTGTCTGCCAATCACGGCCAGATGTGATACAGCCTGGATTTGAACCAGGGACTGTAGTGAAGCTTCTTGCACTGAGATACAGTGCCTTAGACCGCTACGCCACTCGGGTGCCTAAAGTTAAATATAGTTCCTCCATGCCTTATTATTATTGCTCTTTATGAGTCTCTGCCAGTCAGATATCTACAGAATGTGTCGTTATCACATCTCTTATTGTACCCACTATAACGATAGAACGCTGGGTTGAATGGGGAATCATGTGTTCCCCATGTGTTTGAACTTGCTCTCCCCATAGACTTTCCAGTGAACTGCCTCTTTGTCTAGCAACAGCATCAGCAGTATTACTCCGAGTCAGTCACCTGAATGAATGGCCATAATGTGGGTTGTGACTGTGAATGTGTGCTTCTGGAGCTATACCTTGTCCACCCCCCAGACACAGCCTCCTGACAAACAGGGAGATGGGGAGAGGGCTGGAGTGGGGGTAATTAGCCATTGCAATCACCTGTGATGGAAAGCGTAATTATAGGCAGTGAGAGGGAGAAGAAGGGAAAGGAACAACAAAAGCCCCTCAGAGAGCAGCCAGTTGTTAGTGGCAACTGGTGGAGATGAGACATGTGGAAGGAACATAGAGGAGAGGAGGAGAGAAAGTGGGACACCAGGTCACTCTCTCTTTAAATCACAGTATTGTATTACTCATCTAATGTTTTGTGCCGGCACGCGTCTTCACAGCTGTGTGTGTGTGTGTGTGTGTGTGTGTGTGTGTGTGTGTGTGTGTGTGTGTGTGTGTGTGTGTGTGTGTGTGTGTGCGTCCTCTATTAATGGCTTCTCACGTGATTTATACCATCCCTTCGCTGTTTGATAGCTTTTTAATGAGATTGTTGAATTTGTTTAGTGCCCTACGTGCAGAAGCACCAGAAATACCCCAACGTAATCTCTCCCCGCTCGCCTCGTGGCCGCACCCTAACAATGATTCGAGCTATCTGAATTAGGAGAATGATCCCAATCTCCCAGGCGAGCCATTCTCCACCCTGCGGTGTGCAGATCAATACCAGTCCAGATACTCTGGGAGACTGAACATCTCGCCAGTCTCTCCCGATCTAGGAGTGAATATTCACAGGCCTCTGTGTAGAGATGACCTCCATTTGAGTATTGATTGTATGACTGTCAAAGTCCAATTAGCTTAAGGTAAAGGCAGGCTCCCTCTTTGTTTTATTCTCTTACCTCAGGCGTTTGTCCGCAGGCCAAACACAACTCAATGCAAAGCGCTGTATTGAGCAGAGTTCTGTATTGTGTCAAGCCTAATGCAGTAGTGCTAAGTAAGCACTTAATTGTGGGTGTGGGTAAGCTACTCGAGAACCTGTCTGCCTCAATAGCAGTAATTGATCAGGTATTTCAGTTGTGAAGAGATCCTGTGTCCATTCGCAGGTTAAGAGAAAGAGAGAGAGGCATTTGTGTTCAGCAGGGGAATCAATGTGCATCAGCCATTTGTAAAGGCATTGATGCTATGTTAGGAGGTATGCACAGCCTGTTTGTTTTGTCAGACTAGTTCTCCTGATCTTTACCACAGTGAGGTGCCCATGATGGTTGTTTGGAGCTGTGTTCCCATACTGAGATCAATGCTTCTACAATGCTAGCTGTAATATGCTGGGGACTCCTGGAGCTAGATGTGGTTTCACATGAGGTGTGTATGTGGTTAAACGCTTTCATATTGCAGATAGATTGTGGCTTCCATCATTGTAATTGTCTCCATCATTTACAATCCCCCATATACTGTATATAGTTTTTGTAAATACTTACCAGTCAAAAGTTTAGACACACCTACTCATTCAAGGGCTTTTCTTTATTTTTACTATTTTCTACCTTGTACCTTCTACCTTCTACAACCCACACAAGTGGCTCAGGTAGTGCAGTTGAGGGTGGTATGAGGGCCCGACGTCCACAGGTGGGGGTTGTGCTTACAGCCCAACACCGTGCAGGACGTTTGGCATTTGCCAGAGAACACCAAGATTGGCAAATTCGCCACTGGCGCCCTGTGCTCTTCACAGATGAAAGCAGGTTCACACTGAGCACATGAGCACATGTGACAGACGTGACAGAGTCTGGAGACGCCGTGGAGAACGTTCTGCTGCCTGCAACATCCTCCAGCATGACCGGTTTGGCGATGGGTCAGTCATGGTGTGGGGTGGCATTTCTTTGTGGGGCCGCACAGCCCTCCATGTGCTCGCCAGAGGTAGCCTGACTGCCATTAGGTACCGAGATGAGATCCTCAGAGCCCTTGTGAGACCATATGCTGACACATGCACATTTGTGGCCTGCTGGAGGTCATTTTGCAGGGCTCTGGCAGTGCTCCTCCTTGCACAAAGGCGGAGGTAGCGGTCCTGCTGCTGGGTTGTTGCCCTCCTACGGCCTCCTCCACGTCTCCTGATGTACTGGCCTGTCTCCTGGTAGCGCCTGCATGCTCTGGACGCTACGCTGACAGACACAGCAAACCTTTTTGCCACAGTTCGCATTGATGTGCCATCCTGGATGAACTGCACTACCTGAGCCACTTGTGTGGGTTGTAGACTCCGTCTCATGCTACCACTAGAGTGAGAGCACCGCCAGCATTCAAAAGTGACCAAAACATCAGCCAGGAAGCATAGGAACTGAGAAATGGTCTGTGGTCACCACCTGCAGAATCACTCCTGTTTTGGGGGGTGTCTTGCTAATTGCCTCTAATTTCCACCTTTTGTCTATTCCATTTGCACAACAGCATGTGAAATTTATTGTCAATCAGTGTTGCTTCCTGAGTGGACAGTTTGATTTCACAGAAGTGTGATTGACTTGGAGTTACATTGTGTTGTTTAAGTGTTCCCTTTATTTTTTTGAGCAGTGTATATAAAATAACCCTACCACCCCTCCCCTAATTGGAGTAAACTAATGGACAACAACACTTAGGTTTCTACTTCCAGTTTATAAATACTATATACATTTTACGGACACAGTATATATTACAATAGTTATCTTTGGTTTGTTTTTAGTCCCATCCTTCAGCTGCCCTCAACCCCTCCCATCTATCTCTGAACACCATCCAGTTTTGATTTCTATTTGCAACATATTTTCAACTGTGCTGTGGTGTTTAACAAAAGTTCTGAAACGTTCTATTCTCATCGTGTCTACAGATTGTAAATTAAAGATAAACATTTTTGCTAAGAGTATTATTATATTATTGATCGATTGACTATGACTTTTCAAATCACCCAGCAGTACTATTTGCAGAGTTAGCTCCAGGTAAATGTTGCAATTCTTCAGCTATTCCTGAACCTGCGACCAAAAACAAGCTACAAAGGGACCGTACCTAAACAAATCATCTAATGATTCTGTCTCTTCGCAGAAACATCTGCAGAGCTGGGATGGTTGTATCCCCCATTTATTTAACATTCTATTGATTGCAAGAATTTTGTATAATAATTTTAATTGAAAAACTCTACGTTTTGAATCCGGCGTGGTTTTGTGTATCAGTTCTTAAACCATGTGCCAACTATTTTGCAATCTATATGGCGCAGCGGTCAATTTTTGGTCCTTAAATTAAACTGGTATACTTTTTTATTTATCACAATTTTCTTTAACCAATTTTGGTCTTTAACACCGACAGACAAATTCCTTACTTTCTCCCCCTTCCACTTGCCTCTTCCATTTTTGAGGTAATGCTGCAATTAGTTGGTTGTAATTTTGCGTAGAGCGGTGGGTAAAAGCCTTTATTGGTTCCCTCACTTCCCTCACTATGTCTTGTTTTGAATGTGATGATGAAAAGTTAAACATCCACCGGGCCTTTCCTTCCTAGCTGTCAGTCATAGTGCATCTCTAATTGGCCCTAACAGGGTTTCACAGTAGGAAAACAGAGTGGTTAACTCTCTCACTCTGTCTAAAAGACTCACTCACTGGGGGGGTGCGTAACACTTCCAACACGTTTCATCTTTGTAGCTTCCTGCACTGTGTTTCATTGAAATGTTGTTTGTGATGATTGTACTGTGGCAGTATAGCTCTAATGGTGTGGTTCTGTCTTTCTGCGTTCTGTAGGACTGAAGACAGTGGAGATGCATGGCCTGTAAGCAGCCAGCGCCAGTGATGGCTCACAGGAAGAGGCCAGGAACCAGCGGCTCCAGCTGCAGCATGGTGGTGCCCCCCGTCCAGCCCCACTGCCCCGTCGCCTACCCCCCAGAGCAGCACGACCAGGAGCATGAGGAGGGGCCAGGAGAGGAGGAGGAGGAGGTCCACTACTGCCGCCAGCAGGGCCTGGAGCCAGAGCTGACGGACAGCCGGCCAGCCACACCTACTATACCTGTGCCGGAACACGAGCATGAACACAGCCATGACCACGATCACCCAGACTGCCACGACCATGATGACCACAGTAACAGCGACGACCATGCAGAGTGCCATGGCCACGAGCATGCAGACTGTCACGGTCACGATCACGGTCACAGTCACGACGACGTAGACTGCCATAACCACGGCCACGTCCACAGTCACATCAATGACCACGACCATGCAGGCTGTCACGGCCACCGTCATGATCACGCTGACAGCCTGGACGGAGACTCCAGCTCTGACTATGTGAACAACACCTCAGAGGAGGAGGACTATGATGAAGGTCTGCCGGAGGAGGACGAGGGCGTCACCTACTACATCCGCTACTGCCCTGAGGATGACAGCTACCTGGAGGGCAGCATGGACTGCAACGAGGCCGAGGCTGACTACACCGCCAGCACTGTGCAGCACGTCCTGCCTGAGCCCCCGGGCGACACAGACGAGTGCCAGGAGGCGGTGGAGGAGTGGGCGGAGGGAGAAGGAGGGGTGGAGGTGGGGGAGGTGCGCTGTGAGGTGGTGGAGCAGGACCCAGATGAACAGATCTACAACGTCCTGGACCACCACGCCCTCCCCGCCGCCGTCCTGCACGAGTCCCCCCCACCCACAGAGGAGGAAGAAGAGGAGGAGGAGGAGAGAGCTGGGGTTGCCTACACTGGGGATTACTATGGCCCAGAGGAGGACAATGGGAACTCCGTGGTTCACATACCGCGGTCTCCATACCGTGGCCGTAAGGTGGTAGTGGAGGGGGAGACGGGGGAGGAGGCGGAGGAGGACATTGACCAGATAGTGGCAGAGATCAAGATGAGTATGAGCATGGGTAGTCTGAGCAGCGGTGGCACTGACCAGAGCCCTGACGAGCTGGTGCAAGACAGTGTACCCAGTGATTACCACCCTCCTGAGGCCCACGCCAAGCCTGAGCCTGCACCCTACACCCCAACCCCACACCGCCACGACAGCAGACCCAAGTCCCTCAACCTCCCTTCCACACGGCACAACAACCCTGAGCTCCAGAGGGGCTTCAAGGTTCGCTCCCGCACCCCGGAGGAGCGACAGCAGTGGGCTCAAGAACAGGTGAGAGGGAGAGGCCATTTTGATGGCTATTTTCTATACACACTCATTGAATCCCCTCTATGGAAATGATGTGAATGACAAGTCAGACGTACAGTTAAGGTGTTGAGAAGGTTTTCAGAGTATACATCCGTTTAATCTCTCTTCCAAATTTTCCAGGGAGATGAAGGGCACATTGATCAAAGTCATTTTCAGACTACATTTTTCCAATCCAAAATGTCTAATGCCTCTAACACTAATCTCCCAGATAAACATGACTTGGGTTTTTAATCGTCTAGATTTTGGGGCATTTACAAAAGTATCAATTTTAGAAAGACTATAACCGACCCTTAAACCATGGTCCGCCTTCTTTACATTTTACCTGAGTGGAGGGAGAGATCTGTATAGAGTAACGTTATACATTCAAGGTCAAATCGGGGCTGCTTATATTTGTCCTGTTTCACACGTGCACAAGTGTGTAACCTGTACAGTGTGTGGTGAAATGGAAATAGATTTTTTTTGCATATCCCTCTCCCCCTGAGACACCCTCGGAGAGTGGGGTCACGACATGTGTAACACAGTTGGAGACCGCACACAAGATGTACGGCCAGGTTATGTTCAGATTCTGGAGCAGATCTATGCCATTGGAACTGATTAAAACAAGATTTGTGATAGGGAGATATTTATTATGTGTGAGGTGGTTGACAGGCAGGTTATTGCACTGTAGCTATAGTGCAGCTAGTGAGGCTGTTCCCTTCCCCCTGCTGGAGACCCATCCCCCAGCCACAGCCAGACACCTTGAGCTCCTCTCTCCATCTCCCACGCCCACTGCCCTCATTCAGAACCAGCCGCGCGCGAGCGCGCGCACACACACACACACACACACACACACACACACACACACACACACACACACACACACACACACACACACACACACACACACACACACACACACACACACACACACACACGCCTCTTCCTGTCCTCCACCAAGCCCCTCTCTGTGTTCTACCATGCTCACCCCCAGCCCAGCCAGATGGTGAGGTGAGGGGAGAGCCTGTGTGTGTGCCCTGCGGTATGGGATGGCAGAATGCTGATACACCGTGTGCATATGTGTCATGCATAACTGTGTGTATGGTTGTGGTTGTGTGTGTTCTCTTTACTGTGTGGTTGGAGAGAAGTGGGACAAGCCACATAACTGGATTATATTGGAAGCAAGCACATATTGTGCAGAACAGTCACTGACAACAACAACAAAAAATTTAATGCCCATGTTAAATTGGGTGACTGTTTGTGATTTTACGCAGCAGTTGTAGATGTTTTGCAGAATGCTTTCAGCGTTCAGGTACTGTGATTAAGGCTCACTGAAGTGTTTGAAAACATCAGATTCAGGCTGGGTACTTCCTCCTTCCTCGGGGCAGAGATTTGTTTTATCCTGTCAAACAAATAGATATAATTATTATTGAATTACTGTTTGCTTAAGCTGATGTGGAGATGTTCAATACTAATCAGGACTTATGATTGTGTTGTCGCTGTAAAAATAAGGATTGCTGAGTTATGTAAATATGAAATGAGAGCAATTTCATAATCTTTCATTTCATAATCCTTACCATGCTTCGGCTAAGTAAATGTGAACTGTCAAGATTATAGTGGTACTCAAGACAACATGTTGTCCTGTGTGTATTTCACAGAACTCAATTCATGTCTAATAATAGCCCCCCTATTACAACTACTCTCTTTTCTCCGACCCATAGAGAAATGTATCGGACTGTATTACTAATGTATGTTGGCTGTAGCTCCCTAAGGAACCGGTCCTTTTTTTCATTTCTACTGTCTGCTTGGACATGTGTTATTAACTCTCTGTTGCCCGCTGGTCCCTGTTTAACCCCTGGTTTCACCTCCACAGATGACCAACGGTGCGGAGCATCCCAGGAAACAGCAGCGTTCTGACCTCAACGTGCCGCTGGAGAACAACAATGTCCCGGAGGTAAACTGTCTCTGTCTGCAGTCCAAACTCATTGCGACAGATGATATTATGTGGAATACATAACAGTATTATTACTGTCCTGTGCTTGTCCTTCAGAGCCCGTGTCATGGGTGTGAAGAGATTTTCTTCAGATTATTTATCATCAATCAATTTCAATCAATCAATTTTATTTTATATAGCCCTTCGTACATCAGCTAATATCTCGAAGTGCTGTACAGAAACCCAGCCTAAAACCCCAAACAGCTAGTAATGCAGGTGTAGAAGCACGGTGGCTAGGAAAAACTCCCTAGAAAGGCCAAAACCTAGGAAGAAACCTAGAGAGGAACCAGGCTATGAGGGGTGGCCAGTCCTCTTCTGGCTGTGCCGGGTGGAGATTATAACAGAACTATGCCAAGATGTTCAAAAATGTTCATAAGTGACAAGCATGGTCAAATAATAATCATTAATAATTTTCAGTTGGCTTTTCATAGCTGATCATTAAGAGTTGAAAAACAACAGGTCTGGGACAGGTGGCGGTTCCATAACCGCAGGCAGAACAGCTGAAACTGGAATAGCAGCAAGGCCAGGCGGACTGGGGACAGCAAGGAGTCACCACGGGCGGCAGTCCCGACGCATGGTCCTAGGGCCCAGGTCCTCCGAGAGAAAGAAAGAGAGAAGGAGAAAATTAGAGAGAGCCAAGATTTTCAAAATGTTCATAAATGACAAGCATGGTCAAATAATAATCAGGAATAAATCTCAGTTGGCTTTTCATAGCCGATCATTAAGAGTTGAAAACAGCAGGTCTGGGACAGGTAGGGGTTCCATAACCGCAGGCAGAAGAGTTGAAACTGGAATAGCAGCAAGGCCAGGCGGACTGGGGGCAGCAAGGAGTCACCACGGCCGGTAGTCCCGACGTATGGTCCTAGGGCTCAGGTCCTCCGAGAGAAAGAGAGAAGGAGAAAATTAGAGAGAGCCAAGATTTTCAAAATGTTCATAAATGACAAGCATGGTCAAATAATAATCAGGAATAAATCTCAGTTGGCTTTTCATAGCCGATCATTAAGAGTTGAAAACAGCAGGTCTGGGACAGGTAGGGGTTTCGTAACCGCAGGCAGAACAGTTGAAACTGGAATAGCAGCAAGGCCGGGCGGACTGGGGACAGCAAGGTGTCAGCATGCCCGGTAGTCCTGACGTATGGTCCTAGGGCTCAGGTTCTCAGAGAGAAAGAGAGAACGAGAGAATTAGAGAGAGCATACTTAAATTCACACAGGACACTGGATAAGACAGGAGAAGTACTCCAGGTATAACCAACTGACCCTAGCCCCCCGACACATAAACTACTGCAGCATAAATACTGGAGGCTGAGACAGGAGCGGTCAGGAGACACTGTGGCCCCATCCGAAGAAACCCCCGGACAAGGCCAAACAGGAAGGATATAACCCCACCCACTCTGCCAAAGCACCGCCCCCACACCACTAGAGGGATATCCTCAACCACCAACTTACAATCCTGAGACAAGGCCGAGTATAGCCCACAAAGGTCTCCACCACAGCACAACCAAGGGGGGGCGCCAACCCAGACAGGAAGTTCACGTCAGTAACTCAACCCACTCAAGTGACGCACCCCTCCTAGGGACGGCATAAAAGAGCACCAGCAAGCCAGTGACTCAGCCCCAGTAACAGGGTTAGAGGCAGAGAATCCCAGTGGAGAGAGGGGAACCGGCCCGGCAGAGACAGCAAGGGCGGTTCGTTGCTCCAGAGCCTTTCCGTTCACCTTCACACTCCTGGGCCAGACTACACTCAATCATATGACCTACTGAAGAGATAAGTCTTCAGTAGAGACTTAAAGGTTGAGACCGAGTCTGCGTCTCTCACATGGATAGGCAGACTGTTCCATAAAAATGGAGATCTATAGGAGAAAGCCCTGCCTCCCGCTGTTTGCTTAGAAATTTTAGGGACAATTAGGAGGCCTGCGTCTTGTGACCGTAGCGTACGTACTGGTATGTACGGCAGGACCAACTCGGAAAGATAGGTAGGAGCAAGCCCATGTAACGCTTTTTAGGTTAACAGTAAAACCTTCAAATCAGCCCTTGCCTTAACAGGAAGCCAGTTTAGGGAAGCTAGCACTGGAGTAATATGATCAAATTTCTTGGTTCTAGTCAGGATTCTAGCAGCCGTATTTAGCACTAACTGAAGTTTATTTAGTGCTTTATCCGGGTAGCCGGAAAGTAGAGCATTGCAGTAGTCTAACCTAGAAGTAACAAATGCATGGATACATTTTTCTGCATCATTTTTGGACAGAAAATTTCTGATTTTTGCAATGTTACGTAGATGGAAAAAAGCTGTCCTTGAAACAGTCTTGATATGTTCGTCAAAAGAGAGATCAGGGTCAAGAGTAACGCCGAGGTCCTTCACAGTTTTATTTGAGACGACTTTACAACCATCAAGATGAATTGTCAGATTTAACAGAAGATCTCTTTGTTTCTTGGGACCTAGAACAAGCATCTCTGTTTTGTCCGAGTTTAAAAGTAGAAAGTTTTCAGCCATCCACTTCCTTATGTCTGAAACACAGGCTTCTAGCGAGGGCAATTTTGGGGCTTCACCATGTTTCATTGAAATGTACAGCTGTGTGTCATCCGCATAGCAGTGAAAGTTAACATTATGTTTTCGAATAACATCCCCAAGAGGTAAAATATATAGTGAAAACAATAGTGGTCCTAAAACGGAACCTTGAGGAACACCGAAATGTACAGTTGATTTGTCAGAGGACAGACCATTCACAGAGACAAACTGATATCTTTCCGACAGGTAAGATCTAAACCAGGCCAGAACTTGTCCGTGTAGACCAATTTGGGTTTCCAGTCTCTCCAAAAGAATGTGGTGATCGATGGTGTCAAAGGCAGCACTAAGGTCTAGTAGCACGAGGACAGATGCAGAGCCTCGGTCTGACGCCATTAACCTGTCTAGGATCAGCGTGGCGCTAGCGGCACACCCCCCCCCCCCCCCACTGAAAAACCAGTGCCGCGAAATTCAAAAAAAATATTTTTTTAAAATATTTAACTTTCACACATTAAAGTCCAATACAGCTAATGAAAGACACAGATCTTATGAATCCAGTCAACATTTCCGATTTTTAAAATGTTTTACAGGGAAGACACAATATGTAAAGATGTACATCTATTACCTAAAAACACATTAGCATATTCCACCATCTTTTATTTGTCCACCAACACCAGTAGCCATCACCAATTCGGCTAAACTAAGATATTTATAGCCCCTAACCAACAAAAAAACTCATTAGATGACAGTCTGATAACATATTTATGGTATGGGATAGGTTTTGTTAGAAAAAAGTGCATATTTCAGGTATATGGCATAGTTTACAATTGCACCCACCATCACAAATGGACTAGAATAATTACAATGAGCAACGTGTTTACCTAACTACTAATCATCAAACATTTCGTAAAAATACACAGCATACACGAATCGAAAGACACAGATCCTGTGAATACAGACAATATTTCAGATTTTCTAAGTGTCTTACAGCGAAAACACAATAAATCGTTATATTAGCTTAGCACATAGCAATTAGCAGCCCAGCATTGATTCTAGCCAAAGTGAGCGATAAAAGTCAACATCGCCAAAAGATATTAATTTTTTCACTAACCTTCTCAGAATTCTTCCGATGACACTCCTGTAACATCACATTACAACATGCATATACAGTTTGATCGAAAATGTTTATATTTAGCCACCAAAATCATGGTTAGACAATGTGAAATGTAACTCAGCTGGTCAGAATTTGTCCTTGCGCCACTTAGACAGTGATCTACTCTTATACATAAATACTCATAAACGTGACTAAAAAATATAGGGTGGACAGGGATTGATAGACAATTTAATTCTTAATACAATTGCGTTATTACATTTTTTAATTTATCCTTACTTTTCAATACAGTTTGCGCCAAGCGAAGCTACGTCAAAAAACATGGCGTCCTAAGCCACTAAAATGTTTCGACAGAAACACGATTTATCATAATAAAAATGTCCTACCTTGAGCTGTTCTTCCATCAGTATCTTGGGCAAAGGATCCTTTCTTGGGAGAAATCGTCTTTTGGTGGAAAGCTGTCCTCTTGCCATGTGGAAATGTCAACTACGTTCGGGATGAACTGAAAAGCGTTCCCAACTTTTCACATCGTTGCAAAAATAAATGTCCCAAAATCGCACTAAACGGATATAAATTGCTATAAAACGCTTTAAATTAACTACTTTGTGATGTTTGTAACTCCTATAACGAGTGAAAAGATGACCGGAGAAATATAACAGGCTAAACTAATGCTTGGAACAGGAGAGGGTCGGTGTCTTCCACGCGCGTTACGCAGCAAGAAAAGACTTGCTAGCTAAAGGTTTTTTTCATTTGTAGTGCCTGTGAACGAGCAATCGAGCCCGTTGGAATCGTCATCACGTAAAGGCATCCAGGGGAAGACGTAAGAAGTGTCCGTATAGTCATAGCAACGACAGTGCCCGTTTAAATGACTTCAGAAAAGTGGCCAACGTTTCTCAAATCTGACTCCATGTCAGGGAAATTGCTGTAGAATGGGCTCTGTTCCACTTAGAGACAAAATTTCAACTCCTATAGAAACTATAGACTGTTTTCTATCCAATAATAATAATAATATGCATATTGTACGATCAAGGATTTTGTGGGAAGCCGTTTAAAAAATTAGCCACATTAGCATAAATAGTCTAAACAGCGCCCCCATCCCCAACAGGTTAAAAGGTCATTTACCACCTTCACAAGTGCAGTCTCAGTGCTATGATGGGGTCTAAAACCAGACTGAAGCATTTCGTATACATTGTTTGTCTTCAGAAAGGCAGTGAGTTGCTGCGCAACAGCTTTTTCTAAAATTTTTGAGAGGAATGGAAGATTCGATATAGGCCGATAGTTTTTTATATTTTCCGGGTCAAGGTTTGGCTTTTTCAAGAGAGGCTTTATCACTGCCACTTTTAGTGAGTTTGGTACACATCCGGTGGATAGAGAGCTGTTTATTATGTTCAACATAGGAGGGCCAAGCACAGGAAGCAGCTCCTTCAGCAGTTTAGTAGGAATAGGATCCAGTATGCAGCTTGGCGGTTTAGAGGCCATGATTATTTTTATCATTGTGTCAAGAGATATAGTACTAAAACACTTAAGTGTCTCTCCCGATCCCAGGCCCTCGCAGAGCTGTGCAGATCCAGGACAGCTAAGCCCTGGAGGAATACGCAGATTCAAAGAGGAGTCCGTAATTTGCTTTCTAATGGTCATGATCTTTTCCTCAAAGAAGTTCATGAATTTATTACTGCTGAAGTGAAAGCCATCCTCTCTTGGGGAATGCTGCTTTTTAGTTAGCTTTGCAACAGTATCAAAAAGACATTTTGGATTGTTCTTATTTTCCTCGATTAAGTTGGAAAAGTAGGATGATTGAGCAGCAGTGAGGGCTCTTCGGTACTGCACGGTACTGTCTTTCCAAGCTAGTCGGAAGACTTCCAGTTTGGTGTGGCGCCATTTCCGTTCCAATTTCCTGGAAGCTTGCTTCAAAGCTCGGGTATTTTCTGTATACCAGGGAGCTAGTTTCTTATGACAAATGTTTTTCGTTTTTAGGGGTGCAACTGCATCTAGGGTATTGCGCAAGGTTAAATTGAGTTCCTCAGTTAAGTGGTTAACTGATCATCATATCAAATCAAGCTTAATTTATACATCAGATTTCAGACATGGAATGCAACACAATGTGCCTCACAGGAAAAACGAATAAAAACAATGAAAATGAAAGCTGTATCGCAGAGCTGTTTGCTTTGCTAGTTAGAGCCTAATGTTAGCTAGCTACCATTGAACCTGGTTGGTTAGCTCCCAGCAGATTCATGCAGGGCAGTAACGACATGATTTGGCACTATGTTCATTGTTGTTTAACTAGCTAACTTTATCTGACTGGCTTGTTAGCTAACGTTACGTGACGTGTGTGATCTTCCACGTTGTTTACCTAGCTAGGTTCATTGTTTACCTACAGTTGAAGTCAGAAGTTTACATACACCTTAGCCAAATACATTTAAACTCAGTTTTTCACAATTCCTGACATTTAATCAGAGTAAAAATTCCCTGTCTTAGGTCAATTAGGATCACCACTTTATTTTAAGAATGTGAAATGTCAGAATAATAGTAGAGAGAATGATTTATTTCAGGTTTTATTTCTTTCATCACATTCCCAGTAGGTCAGAAGTTTACATACACTCAATTAGTATTTGGTAGCATTGCCTTTAAATTGTTTAACTTGGGTCAAATGTTTCGGGAAGCCTTCCACAAGCTATCCCACAATAAGTTGGGTGAATTTTTGCCCATTCCGCCTGACAGAGCTGGTGTAACTGAGTCAGGTTTGTAGGCCTCCTTGCTCGCACACGTTTTTTCAGTTCTATAGGAATGAGGTCAGGGCTTTGTGATGGCCACTCCAATACCTTGACTTTGTTGTCCTTAAGCCATTTTGCCACAACTTTGGAAGTGTGCTTGGGGTCATTGTCCATTTGAAAGACCCATTTGCGACCAAGCTTTAACTTCCTGACTGATGTCTTGAGATGTTGCTTCAATATATCCACATAATTTTCCTACCTCATGATGCCATCTATTTTGTGAAGTGGACCAGTCCTTCATGCAGCAAAGCACCCCCACAACATGATGCTGCCACCCCCGTGCTTCACGGTTGGGACGATCTTTGTCCCCATGTGCAGTTGCAAACCGTAGTCTGGCTTTTTTATGGCAGTTTTGGAGCAGTGGCTTCTTCCTTGCTGAGTGGCCTTTCAGGTTATGTCAATATAGGACTCGTTTTACTGTGGATATAGATACTTTTGTACCTCTTTCCTCCAGCATCTTCACAAGGTCCTTTGCTGTTGTTCTGGGATTGATTTGCACTTTTTCGCACCAAAGTTTATCAACTTTCAAACCAGAATTACTTTCCCATTGTTTCTCAAATCCAGTGTATGATATATAATTTTGTAGCTGTGAGTCTCTACTTTTATCCAATGTAAAAAACACAATTACAAATGTTGTTACGTAAGACCGAATACAGGTGGTGAGTCACATATTTACTACACAACAAACATAAGATATATCTTTTTTTAAATGATACAAATTGAACAACTAAAAGGAAAAGCAAAGCAAAGAATATGTGTTTCAAGATCTCTTTAAAATATGTCCACAGTTTTGGCCCCCTTCAGGTTCTCTGGCAGGCTATTCCAGAGCCTGTGGGTATAATAACTAAAGGCTGCCTCTCCATGCCTCGTTAAAAGGCCAGTGCCAGAGGATTTATGAGGATCAGTGAACTGTGTTTATGAATGAATGAAGTCCCTGTCTCCAGGTAACACAGTGTAGTTGTCCAGTTTTCTTAAGGAAATGCCCACTGTTATTATTGTGGACATTTCTCTCAGGGACATTCTATACAAGGCTGCTGTCCTCATTCCCCACTCCCATTGCTCTGAAAGGAAGGGAATTGGCTGTGCCCTTTTTTGACTCTGCAGTCAAGCCACTGGTTGAGAGCAGCAAGCTGTGTGTTTACATCAGGGAAACCACTCAACCTTGACCTGACCGTTCAAGTGACGCTCAGAGACTAAGCCCTCTCTCCCCTGCCCAACCCAGTCTTATCATCCTAACACTGTTTTGTCTGGCCAGGCTTTCATTCACACACCAGCACTAAGGCTGGAGAGAACAGTCGAACTGCAGAGCGAGGCACATCTTCACTTTAAAGGTCATCTAGAATGATACGGTAGCATTTAAGTATTGTATATTTGCGGGAGGCCACTATGGCATAAGTGTACTAAGATATACTAGGAAGTTGTTTCCCTTTAAGTTATTAAGTGGTTTGATAGTGCTCCTGGGCCTTCCTAACAGACTGTAATGAACGGCCACACATATTTCAGCCTGGACCCTCCATTTGAGTGGCATGTCTTTAAAGTGATGCCCATTACTCAGAGTGCTTTAATGTGCGGCTCTCTCATTCAGAGCTTTGTGGAAGTATTGATATACAGTTGTGTTTCACATCTCATGACCCTGCATGTTAACACGGACCACTATTTACAATCAGGTCGATGCCATAAAGTTGCACTTCCTTTGATCTGTACTATACACTCTTAGAAAAAAAGGGTTCCAAAATGGTTTTTCGGTTGTCCCCATAGGACAACCGTTTTTGGTTCCAGGTAGAACCGTTTTTGGTTCCAGGTAGGACCCTTTTGAGTTCCATGTAGAACTCCCTGTGGGAAGTGTTCTACATGAAACCCAAAAGGGTTCTACCTGGAACCAAAAAGGGTTCTTCTAAGGGTTCTGTTCTGGGGACAGCCAAAGAACCCTTTTAGGTTCTAGATACCACATGTTTTTCTAAGAGCGTAGCACACATCTATGTATTCAGTTCTTGCATCGTTTCTTACATTTTCTTATCTGTTCATTAATAGGGTTTGTATCGATATCATAGGCTACTTTGAACTGATGTTCAAAAATGTTTCATCTTCTTTGACAGACTGAAGCTTTTGGAGTTTGTTGGTCTGTTGTTTGGTGTGGAAGCCAAAGGCCTTGCAGAGAGGCGGGTTTTCCTTTCAGTTTTATGAAATGAGAATGCATATTTCATTCCGCTTTACTAATTCAGAGAGTTCAATCAAGACTTTCTGTTTTTCAGGAAACAAAGAAGGCTGCATCGTTCCCCTGCTTTGTTGATGGTAAGGCACCTCTGCGTCTGTTTATCTCGAGGGTGAAATCAAAAGACAAGAATGAATCAAATTCACAACATCAAAAACAGATATTCCCTGTAAGAGACTTATATCACTTTGGGTGCAGGGATCTGCTCATTCCAAGAATATTAGATTTGTCTCTCTAATTCAAGCGCCTTAATAACCACTCAAAATCTAGTTGCAAGATGACAGATCATGGAGTATTAAGGAGAGAAAATAATGAGCTTGCAGCTGTGACATGAGAGATATTAATGAGTCTGTGTTTGAAAATGAAGACAAACAAGAAAGTAAAGAAGAATGATCATATAAAGTGTTCACTATCTTTATTTGGCCAATTTAATGTGGGAGGGCTGTGGGATTTAATGTGGGAGGGCTCTATCTAAGCAGGCCAGACCCAGGCCTCTGAGTATGTTTGGTTCGAGAAGTTTTCAAGGCATTCCTCGCCAGGCCCCTGTCACCACTGGGCAGCGAACAGCAGGGCTTCCTGGAGGCTGAGTTGTTTCTTTCTTTCACTCTCTCTGATATCATGACAGTGCATTGTATCCCTCAGAGGTTGTCACAGAGTCTACATCTACATATCACACGGCCACATGAATCCCCTGGTGCCTCTCTCAGCTCTCAGCTCCCTGCCAACCCGTGGCCATTTTACTGCTCAAGCCTCCGCCGTGATTGTTTCTCTGCATAATACCCAACAGCTACAGAATTTGAGTGTTTGATTTATTTAAATTGTGCATACAGAAGGCTACCAATACTCATACGTATGTGACCTTTCAGCTAGAACAACACAGTCTTTGTTTTGCAAGAGAAGTATGATCTAATAGCGTTTATCTTCTCCTGCTCCTTCGTTTCTCTGTCCATCCATTCTCCCTGTCCCTCTCTGTCAGTTCCGGGGCCCTGTGAGCCAGAAGATCTTATTGATGGCATCATCTTTGCTGCTAACTACCTGGGCTCCACCCAGCTGCTCTCTGAGAGGAACCCGTCCAAGAACATCCGCATGATGCAGGCCCAGGAGGCTGTCAGCCGGGTCAAGGTACGGACAGACAGCAGACAGGCCTTCCATCTCTCTCTCTCTCTCTCACACACACACACACACACACACACACACACACACACACACACACACACACACACACACACACACACACACACACACACACACACACACACACACACACACACACACACACACACACACACACACACACACACACTGCACCACCCGTTTCAAATCCCGCAAACAGCTTCCCTTTCTTCGTTCCTTTTCATATGGATGTTGTTTTGATCTGGTATATTTTCACCATGACTCAACCGTTTTGGAAGATTCAGAGTGAAGGGTGTCTGATGTGTTTGTTTACATCCCAGGAGACAGTGTCCAATCTAGTAGTATTATTGCTACTGTACTGTAGGACGCAGTGGTACTGTGTAATCATGTTCCTCTCCAGTGGGTTAGTTTACAGTCCTTTTAGCTCTGTTTACAACCCACTGTTGATGTTTATACTGTCAGGATTTAGTGATGCCCTGTAGAGGAAACAACACCTTAAGGTATTCATCAATCATTTTTCATCTTTCTAGTTCTTGTATATTTTGAATAAACTTTATATTTGTGTTTCAGGCATATATAAACCCTGATTGAGACTTCAAAGCTTGCACAGAGTATTGGCATAACCGCTGGAAACCTTTTTAATTAGTACTCTAAGTGGAACCTCTTGCTGTAGATAGTCTGCAATCTGGCAGACAGAAATGCAGTTTTATAAATGGACTTCAAATGTGAGTGCAAGGTGCTGGTCTTTTTAATTCAAGTGAGGTCCAGATTGGCCTATTAAATCCACATGGACGTCAACGCTGTTTATCTCCCCAGTCAGAGCAGTTTGAGATTTGGCCAGAATTAGCAATCCATTTGGGCTCCGGTTGGGCCAGATTGGGGTAATGTGTCACATGGTGTTGGTAATGGATTGCTGGCTCACAGAGGTTATGTTTCCCCTTCCATTTCAGTCCCATTTTCTACATGACTTCTCTGCTATGAATACTGATGGGGAGCAGCCAGAGAGGATGGCCATATTCAAAACAGACTCCGCCACTGTGCATTTCAATCACTTCACTACTGGTTGGCTCTCAACTAGCTCTGGAGTTATGATTGCTTTTGGCAGTCTAGCTTTTGAAAGGCCATTTATGCAAGGGCAGTCTTCCCCCTCAGTCTGATCACCGAATGATCACAAATATAGTATTTGCACGGAATGTTCTTGAGTGAGTTCATGTGTGCTGACAATGTGTTGTTGAGACCATAGACAAGGAGGCGCTGTACATGACTTTAGGAGCTATACCTATTGGATCAAAGAGAATACAACCCAAGATGATACACCAGATGTTCATGAGTTGTCCAGGCACCATACGTTTCCTCTCCCTCTCATGAAAATATGGGCTGGGCTGTATCATGAATATTTTATAATCTAACTCGGTGGTCCACTGGCACTTGGCTGGGATCTACTTTTAGAAACATCCACCTGTGGCAAGGCCAGCCAGTCACTGCCGAGCAGAGATGGGAGTGTATGTTAGCTCAGTGGGTCAAATTGACCCACAGCTCAGTGTGACACAGTAGCACACTCTCTTGTCAGCAGGCACAAGACTGGGGCAGGTGACCCTCCCATCTGAGACAGCTGCCAGCTTTCCTTTGGGAAAGGCTGGCATCTTTTGGAGGGATATTAGAGTTTTGATGGGCCCCTGCCTCCCTTCCACTGCTGCTGGGATCTGGCTACATCCATCCCAGTGACAAAAAAAAATCCTTCCGTTCTCTCGCTACCATCAAAGGCCTTTGAAGATGATACCATGGCAACGCTTAACTGAGCGTTTTTTTTTCGTCATTATTTTTACGTTGGCTGTTCAGCTGTGGAGGAGGCCATCGGGAAGCATGCCACTTGTTCTCTGCTCTCATCTGAGGAGGAACTACAGATTATGTTTCTCTCCACAGATGAATTGGCATTATGTCACTCTGGAGGCAGGGGATCGGGCTCTGTTATGTGTTGGTAGTTACCAGTTCTTCACACACCAACCCCTGAACACTGGGACTGGGCAGGGTGCTCTGTGCTGCCTGCCTCCCTCAGTTTCATTTTATGGTTCTCATAAACCCACAACCCACACACATATTAATTACACTGCTGTCCTCAATATTTAGTCCACTGCTACAGAGAACAGAAAAACGTAACATTGCAGATAAATCGCACGCCGTCATAGGTTTTATTTTTACAGATCTTCTTTGGCATGCGCCCCTCATTTTGATGTCAAATTTATGCAGCTTCATCGCCCACTCCTTTTTCTGCCTGCCTTGATTTGATGCAGTGGGTGTAGCTGGATGTAGCTGGAGGACTGCCTTGCATTAGGAGGGCTGAAGGTGGTGCAGTAAATGTGTAACAAACAACCCAGGATCATCCCTGAAGGCCGTTCTCTGCTCTGCTTCCCATACGAACACAAATAAACTGACTAGTTGCAGCACGCAAACATCCAACTTGCTCGATCGTCTGAGAGGCAAGATCCTGCCCTCTGCTCTGTCTCCCAGCAAACGGTGAAGCGGTAGAGAGAGTGCTGACCCTTCCTCTGCTCCTGACTGGCTGGCTTGCAGAGAGCTGTGGTATCAACTCTCTCAGGCAGCCGTAGTAACGGAGTCTGACTGATGATGGATGGGACTGGAACAGATGAACCAGCTTCAGCTCAGGGCTCACAAACAGAGGTTCTTTATGTGTCTGGACTTCACCACATCCTCCTTCTGGTCCTGTGCAGTTGACCTGCAGCGTTAAAGTCTTTTTGTGGGGCTCAGTGTTGGGAAAGGGGAGACCTAGTCAGTTGCACAGAAGGTGTGAGATTAACTGAATCTGCATTAACTGAATATGTATCGTAACTGAAACTGAATCAACTGAATTAACTGAATCTGTATCTTAACTGAATCTGAATCAACTGAATTTACTGAATCAGTGATTTCTGGTCAGCCACCCTACAGTAGGTTTCTCAATGTGTTGTTTTTAGACCATTTGAAAACATTTGAATACCACTCAGTCACCAACTGTCAGTTTTGACATCCCATTTCTCAGGGGGATGGTGACGGATGTCAATGCAGGACTAAATCATTGTGTTGCCTTAAATTACATGTCAAGTCATCTCAGGATGCAGGGCTCTGCGGTAATTCCTCACCATTTTCTGAAAGACAGGACAGGAAAGGTATGCCGAGGATGTCTTGCCTTGACTTCACAT
Organism: Salvelinus fontinalis; assembly: GCF_029448725.1. Lineage (NCBI taxonomy): Eukaryota > Metazoa > Chordata > Actinopteri > Salmoniformes > Salmonidae > Salvelinus > Salvelinus fontinalis. The sequence goes on from NC_074699.1 coordinate 16,502,641, forward strand.
TTGAACCTGAAGCCCTTTGATAGAGTATTTGCAAATGCTACACTCAAGTTCCCTTTTACTTTGATATTAAGGTATCAACTCATTTTTGCATGTTTTTATGATTTTCTGTATTCGAAAGAAAAAGAGCAATTATGATCCTTTTAATTGCCGTCTTAATTAGTTTCTGCAGAACACAGCTGTGCCATCGCTCCTCTCCCTCTCAGAGCAATGATACACCTGCTGTTTGATTTAGTTATTGTCTCTTACTTTCTTTTACTTTCTTTACTTCCTGCCCTCTGTTTTTGCCGCTCCTCCCGTCCCGTGTCTGACGACCCTGTTCTGTCCCAACGTCTCCTCCCAGAGGGTTCAGAAGGCTGCCAAAATCAAGAAAAAGGCGGTGTGTAAAAACAATCTGATCTGATAAGAACAGAGAGAAGGGCCACCTTGACTCCACCCTCACCCTCCGGCTCCCTGTTCCATCTGTCTGTCTGTCTCATTCTGACTCACTCTGAGCCGTGGAGTTTGAGGAGGTGACTTGAGTTATGATGAGAATCTCCATATCCCACTCCATCTGATTACCCTGCATGCATCACTGAGAGGCTGGACTGTGTGAACTCCGGGAACATCCCTGCAGCTTGTGCTCTGAAAATCAGAGCCAGCAAACCTGAAATCCCTTGATGATATTGATGATGCAAAGAAATATTCTAGCCTACACAGAATTACTACAAATTATAATTTAATCTATTAGACATAACATCAAATAAATTGCTTCATTATGTATTGCATATTTTAAAAACATGTACATTATGCTGCTCATTATACACACATCAGTCCTTAGATAATTAACCTAAATCAAACGTGATTGAATTAACACGCAGTGCGTGGTGATTAGCGTGAATGCAAACCACATGCCTGGGGCTGGTATTCACACACATCCGGCAGCTTGTAATGGCTTAGCTGCCATGTTGCGCCTACTCTCATCTGTGCCGATTCTCAACACACCAACATCATGTCGGACCTATTGATGTAAAGCCCCAGAGCTAACCGGGTCCCTCTGTGACTAAATGACCTGCCCTCATTCCCGCTGCCTCAAATCTGATCTGGATGCTGGCTCTGTCTATCACAGAGATGGCTGTTTTTAATTCCATATGTATTCCATGCAGTCCTGCATGCGCAATCACATGACCATTTATCATGAAAATGAATATTATTAATCACCTAGTCCCCATTGTATAGATATAGTAGCCTATAGAGACCCATTTTGTGTGGAACAATGTGAGCATGACCACCACTCAATAAACAACAACAACATCCTATGGCAATGCTACTAACCAATTCTTTCATAGATATCAATGTGTTACAATGTGTTATAATTGAGATTATGAAATGGAATATGAATGTACATTTTATGTCTGTTCTCTATGGGTGTAGCCTTAGTCCAGCACTGACTGAACACCTACTGTAGGCTTGCCAGGGGTCCGCCGGGTGCCAACCTACGTGATTTATGAAATAGCTTTAAAACTGTGTGCAGCCTGTTAACCGTGGGCCCTTGGTGAGCTCTCCTCAGCCCCCAGCCAGGGTGCTTAGAGAATGTACACCCGGGCCGCTCTCTCCTGCCTCAGGGGGGACTCTGACACGCCTGTCTCTCTTTTGTCTCCGTCCAGAGCCCAGAGGGGGACGCACAGACACTGACAGAGGTGGACCTTTTCATCTCCACCCAGAGGATCAAAGTGCTCAACGCAGACACACAGGTGAGTAGAGGTCCTCACTCCAGCCCTGACAGGACCAATCAAATGCAGTGGGGCCATAGCCACACAACTCCTCTCGGTGACCTTTGTGACAGATTTTGGGTGATAATTTATTTATTTAATATTTATTATCTGATCTCCCTCTGAGCGAGGATAAAAAATAAATGAAATGTTAAAGCCAGAAAGCCTCTATAGACAGCTGTCAATAAAGTGGGACGTAGCAGGAAGATGAAAGCTAGTTTTAAACACTGGGTTTCCCAACCCATTTGATTCCCAACCCATTTGATTCCCAACCCATTTGATTCCCAACCCAATCCATCTACAATAGTAATTAGTCAGAAATCATCTCGCCTCCAAAGCCAAATTGTTTAGGACATACATGCTTGACACATGACTTTGAACAGTAATGCAGTTATAAATGAGGTAGAGTGTAGCACTTTACTCTTGATGTCATGCCTTAATGTCTTATGGGAAACAAGATTTTCCAATGTGAGAAGGTCAGCCGCAGTGTTAACAGTGATGTCTCTGGTGTAGAGACTAGAGTGCCAGCTGACTGACTGTGAACAGAATGTGTGTCCCTGTCGTTGAGTTGCAGTCCGACTGAACAGAACAGCAGTGTGTGGGCTGGCTGCCTGGCACAGCCTACTGTAATGTGCTGCAATGCAGTGTCTCTTCTTGCTTCCCGCAACCATCAAGATGGGAAAAGTCTGGATTTATGGGGGTTGGTTAGTTGGTGAGAGATTGAAGTCAGAACTGCTCTTCCATAAATTGCAACACGATGGCATTTTCATTTGATTTTTCTTATTTACGATACCAATTCTACCACTTCCTAGATGGAATAATGTCATATTCCATACACACTCAGAACATTTGTGCCGCGAATGAAAATGTAAGAGCAATCCTTTTGAATAATCTTTTTAAATAATCCCCAAACATGCCTTGGTTCAGCCCCTACTGTCTGTGTGTACCAGAAGGGATGAGAACATTCAAGAACCCCAGTTTGATTAGAGGTGTGATTCCCACGCCTTGGTCTGCTACGGAGCATATGGGCTGAGTGGAAATGCATGGAGTTCTGCCACTCTGCTGAGGCTGCTCACCATGAGAAAGGTGAAAGGCTGTAGGCGCAGCATGCACAGACTAATTGGATCATTAATTCTGCTGACGAACTAATGATGTTTCGCTGAAGAGCGTGCAGGACGGAGCTGAGCGTTCCCACTCCTCCTACGGCGCTACCAGACACTCGTGTGAAGATAAGCACCTTGTCATACTTCACCTGAAGCTTGCAAAACACACCGTGTGTTTATTTTACTCGAAGCGTCAATTGTAATACAGTTGTTACATTCTAATTCTCAGAGTAAAACACTCAACGGACATTTATGAAAGCTTAACCAAGTTTATTCTGCCCATACAGCTGCATTCAGAGAAAAACATTTTCACACAAGCACTGATATTTAACCGTTCCTCTTAGGCTGAGTCTCCTCCTACCCATCTGTACAAACATCATTCTTTACTGCTAGGCAGGACACTAGTGATACAGGCCATAAACTTTTTATTTCTCCCTTAAGCTATCTTGACCTCAACCCCCCCTTCATCACTAATCTATGGCTCTCTCCCCTTATCAATCCCTGCCACATGTAATCGCTTCCCTTTACTCAACACATTCCAAGCTTAGTTGCCCCCACTATATACCTTCCTCCTATAACCATTAACTGGTGTAGACCCTCTAAACCTCAGCACTCAATCAATGACATGAATAAGTATATTTCATATTCTCAGAACCCAACACAGTATATATTTTAGTATTTTTATACTGTGTATTAGTACACCTGTTACGGTGTGTTCGGTCATCATGATACCCTGTTGTTATTCACATGTATCTGTCTACGAGGGAAGGTACTAGTTGTTCAGTGTTTGTTGCTGTGGTTGCGTACACAGGAAACTATGATGGACAACGCCCTGCGCACCATCTCCTACATAGCTGACATTGGGAACATCGTGGTGCTGATGGCGAGGCGCCGCATGCCGCGCACAGCCTCCCAGGACTGCATCGAGACCACACCTGGAGCCCCAGAGGCCAAGAAACAGTACCGGATGATCTGCCACGTCTTTGAGTCTGAGGACGTAAGTGAATGTGTGTAAATGTCTGTGATCTGCCCCTTGAGGCTAATCTCAAATGGTAGAATGGATCAGGACCAGGTGACAGGTTATGCACAGGACATGTTTCTAAATGTAGAGGTAATGGGTTGTGACTGATTCAGAGATTAGTCACAACAACACATTATGAACGACATGTTCACCAGTAACACCCTCTGATATGTTTAGCTGGGAGGATCCACCTCTGATAGGCCAGTCTCTCTGCCTGTCTCCTCCCCTAGCCAGCGTGCGTCTGCCCCTGCATTGCAGTTGTCCCTCCTAATCGCCATTTCTCCATGTCTAATTAGCTGGTGTGTTAAAAAGGACGGTCAGTCTGAGTGTTGACACATGAGTCATTTAGCTTTAGCGCAGAAGGGACAATGATATATTTCAATGCCTCTCCCAACAGTGTCTTATTACTGTCTACCTATTACATGGTAGGACTGATCCTTGATCTACTGGTCTGGATAAGGGCAACGACTGGCTTTACTGTCCTCGTTCGTTATGGGCAGGATTGGCTGAGTTAGGGGTAGGGGATTCCTACAACTCAAATAGCAGGTTGTTTATATTGCCCTGACATTTCAATCACTGGTTAACTGCCTCCCTGTCCCTCGGGCCAGTGCAGAGACATTGCCAATGTGTGATATGCTGTCTGTTACAGTAATACTGCCAATTTTGACCCACACCACAGTCCAGGATGTGCTTCATGTGTCTATCAAAGCCCAGCATGCAGTTGGATGTTTGTTAACAGGGCAACCACAGCTTGCTTCCTTTGAAAACATATTATTCCCTAAAACTGCCTGAGCAAAGGTAGGAGGTAAATATAGGGAAACTGGATGGGGTAAACACATCCCTAATATCATATGATATGCAATTAGATGACTTTCCTGTTCTTCTCGTATTTAGATCAGCTTTTTACAATCAATACTGTTGCCATTTTATAAGGAAAATGAAGCAATCATTGCACCAATGATCCAGGCTTCATGATGCTCACCACTTTAGCTGTGCGAACATGTTTTGGTCCAGTTATATGTCAGTAATGAAGACATGACAAATAGGTTTTGACATTTAAATTCAATTTTTATTGGACCTCAAATAGTACTTGGCAACAGTGAAGCGATGCCTTATGTGCATTGATTCATACCACATAAATGAATATTGATCTGCATCCCCCAGTTGCTCTGTGATGTGATTCTCCACATTGCTGTCACTGTGACAGTGTATTGGAAGTGTATTGCTTCTGCCAAATGCATAGCTGGTTTTATTCATAGAAATATAATTACTAGAAGGGAAAAACCCTCTCAGACCACAGAAATTTGACTCATAACACTCATGGGTAAATTCTATTTTCATGGCATTATCCTCTCTTCTCATTGGCTCTCCAGGCCCAGCTCATAGCCCAGTCGATTGGGCAGTCATTTAGCGTGGCTTACCAGGAGTTCCTGAGGGCTAACGGCATCAACCCAGAGGACCTGAGTCAGAAGGAGTACAGTGACATCATTAACACGCAGGAGATGTACAACGATGACCTCATCCACTTCTCAAACTCTGAGAACTGCAAAGAGGTTTGGCTCTCATTTAACTGTATGAGGTAACTGTATAATGGTGCCTCAGATGCACTGTACAATCCACTTCTCTGAGGACTTTTGGATGCTCAGTTTCTTGCTTAGTAGGAAAGAATCTTTGATGAGCAGTGAGGCAGTCTAGTTCTGTTGAAGTACTGCACATGGACTGAGCCAATTACCAGAGAAGCTGACAGTGGTCTTATACCCATCTGGCCCTCCTTCCGCACGTTGTTTCGGTTCTTCCGCTACACCATTATATTTCTCCCTGATTTATTTTTCTCCTGCCCACAATCGCTTTGACTAGAGGCACTCATCACTCTCTCTCTCTCTCTCTCTCTCTCTCTCTTTCTCTCGCTATTGGCTGGCTCCACAGCTGCAGCTGGAGAAGCATAAGGGTGAGATCTTGGGCGTGGTCATAGTGGAGTCTGGCTGGGGCTCCATCCTACCCACGGTCATTCTGGCCAACATGATGAACGGTGGGCCGGCCGCCCGCTCCGGGAAGCTCAGCATCGGAGACCAGATCATGTCCATCAACAACACCAGCCTGGTGGGGCTGCCGCTTGCCACCTGTCAGGGAATCATCAAGGTACATGGACAGGGACAGAGTTCTCGGAAGAGTCATTAGTGGTTATTATGGTGACATTACATTAATTGTGTAAGACTACATAAATTCTGTAATTTGATCATAATTCTAATGTAAAATAATCCACTGACTAAACCCAGTGGAGGTTGCAGGACGCCCTCTGCTCTGTCTGACCACTGTGTTTGTCCATCAGGGCCTGAAGAACCAGGTGCAGGTGAAGCTGAACATTGTGAGCTGTCCCCCTGTCACCACCGTGCTCATCAAGAGGCCAGACCTCAAGTACCAGCTGGGCTTCAGCGTCCAGAATGGGATTGTAAGTACGATCAGATCAGTCACCACCGCTTAGCCCGGTAGGTTGAATAACACAGGCTGAGATAACAGTCTGTGATTGGTTGAAAAATACTTTTGATGAGATTCTGGACTTTATCGATGTCTTTGTCCAACAAAACTTCAGTTCCCTCAGGAGGATTTCAGCTGACATAAACTGAATAGGATAAGACAGCCCCGTAAATTATTAAAAACTTTTTTTGTTTTCTCCTCTCAGCTGGTACAGTCATATCTCTAAAGAAACCAATTCTGAGGAAAAGAATATTGTATCAAACGATATGACAAGCTGTTGGCCTGTAGGTCTGTGCGTATGTGATTTGCATCATGAGCGTTACAAGCTTTGATGAAAAGAAACATGCTGCGCACACACACACGTATCTTAGTGTGTTCCTCATACCACTTTATTCAAGTCTCTGCTGTATTCAAGTTATCCTATGTGACACATTGCTTCTATGACACAAATTGTCAACTCCTTAGAGCAATATTCATATAGTCTGACAATATCCCTTCAAAATCCTATAAAAAGAATAGATGGAATTACTGTTATATCTGTCGTTGCCCCGAGGCTGAAGCTAGGAGCTTTATTGCCTTGGGTTATCAGCTCGGTGTGAACTGCCATTTTCCTTGCTACTGCATACAGATTAACCTTACAATGTCATCCACAGAGCTCAAATCTCCCCCTGGCCTCTCCCTATCAGGATCACACGACCAAATCCATGAACTATCTTTGAAATTTTAGCAACACAACTGTTCCAGTAGATTTAATGGAACAACGTTGCATCATTGCTTTATTCCCCTATAGAATTACCCCTGTCTTGTTGCCAATGGAGGTGAGTGACTGCCATGAAGGATAATATTCACCTTCTGTTTGTCATCTTCACCCACAGATCTGCAGCCTGATGCGTGGGGGTATTGCTGAGCGGGGGGGTGTCCGGGTTGGCCACCGCATCATTGAGATCAATGGTCAAAGCGTGGTGGCTACAGCGCATGAGAAGATTGTCCAAGCCCTCTCAAACTCTGTGGGCGAGGTGAGGTTCACTTCAGACACACAGCTAGAGTTCATAAAGGAGCTCAGAGGACACCACAATCAATTAGAATGAGAATTCACAAAACTAGATTACTGGCCAAGGCAGGTACATCTTTGAAAGAGGAATGAGCATAATATGCATTCATCAATACAATCATTAGGCTGTACGTGTGGGCCTCTAAGCTTGATTATTTTCAATAAAGATATTGACAGATAAAATAACAAGCGATAGATGCAAGTGCCTAGCTAAATGTTCGTTTTCTGTCTTTTCCTAAACCAGATCCACATGAAGACAATGCCAGCGGCCATGTTCAGACTCTTAACAGGACAGGAGACTCCTATGTATATATAAACCAAGGACAGATCCCATTTTCCTCCACAGAGGAGCTGTAAGGAGCGGTTGTTTACAGTCCAGTTGGAGAGCTCTGGGTAGACAAGACTAGCAGACTAATGAGTGTATGAGGATGGCAAGTGAGCCAGAGTGATTACCTTTCTTACTTTTGTGTCAATGACTTATCCTTTTCTGAGCTAACATTCATCCAACTGATACTCCCGATATTTTGCTGATGTTAATACTAAAGAGGGTCATCTGGGCAGAAGGTGTTTACGTTATTTATTTGTGTTGTTTGTGATGTTTTTTTGATGCATCACAATGTATTTTTTATATTCACATCAATGTAATATTGTATAATGTAATATTGCATATTGTTTCATTTACTTTTCTTTGTTTTTAATTTTCATGTAAATACATATTTTACTAATGTGTCTGAAGTAATGGGGAAGGGTCATGGTTGCTTTGTAAATATTTATTGACTTTTCCTGCTGGTTTGATAGCAGGGAAGAGAGTCCTTGACCGCTAAAGGACGATTGAAATCCTGTTGTCAATATAGTTTAGATGGACAATGAAAGGGTATTTGGGAGTGACTTGGGTAATATAATTTAGTTTATATACAGTACCAGTCAAAAGTTTGAACACACCTACTCATTCAAGGGTTTTTCTTTATTTTTACTATTTTCTAAATTGTAGAATAACAGTGAAGACATCAAAACTATGAAATAACACATACGGAAGGAATCATGTCGTAACCAAAAAAGTGTTAAACAAATCAAAATACATTTTATATTTTATATTCTTCAAAGTAGCCACCCTCTGCCTTGATGACAGCTTTGCACACTTTTGGCATTCTCTCAACCAGCTTCACCCGGAATGCTTTTCCAACCGTCTTGAAGGAGATCCCACATATGCTGAGCACTTGTTGGCTGCTTTTCCTTCACTCTGCGGTCCAACTCATCCCAAACCATCTCAATTAGGTTGAGGTCGGTTGATTGTGGAGGGCAGGTCATCTGATACAGCACTCCATCACTCTCCTTCTTGGTCAAATAGCCCTTACACAGCCTGAAGGTGTGTTGGGTCATTGTCCTGTTGAAAAACAAATAATAGTCCCATTAAGCGCAAACCAGCTGGCATTGGCGTATCGCTGCAGAATGCTGTGGTAGCCATGCTGGTTACGCGTGCCTTGGATTCTAAATAAATCACAGACAGTGTCACTAGCAAAGCACCCCCACACCATCACACATTCTCCTCCATGCTTCACAGTGGGAGCCACACATGCGGAGATCATCCGTTCACTTACTCTGCGTCTCACAAAGACACAGTGGTTGGAACCACAAATCTCAAATTTGTACACATCAGACCACAGGACAGATTTACACCGGTCTAATGTCCATTGCTCGTGTTTCTTGTCCCAAGCAAGTCTCTTCTTATTATTGGTGTCCTTTAGTAGTAGTTTCTTTGCAGCAATTCGACCAGGAAGGCCTGATTCACAGTCTCCCCTGAACAGTTGATGTTGAGATGTGTCTGTTACTTGAACTCTGTGAAGCATTTATTTGGGCTGCATTTTCTGAGGCTGGTAACTCTAATGAACTTATCCTTTGCAGCAGAGGTAACTCTGGGTCTTCCTTTCCTATGGCTGACCTCATGAGAGCCAGTTTCATCATATCACTTGAGGGTTTTTGCTACTGCAAATTTTCTTTAAATTTTCTGTATTGACTAACCTTCATGTCTTAAAGTAATGATGGACTGTAGTTTTTCTTTGTTTATTTGAGCTGTTCTTGCCATAATATAGACTTGGTCTTTTACCAAAGAGGGCTATCTTCTGTATACCACCCCTAACTTGTCACAACACTACTGATTGGCTCAAATGCATTAAGAAGGAAAGAAATTCTGCAAATTAACTTTTAACAAGGCACACCTGTTAATTGAAATGCATTCCAGGTGACTACCTCATGAAGCTGGTTGAGATAATGCCAAGAGTCTGCAAAGCTGTCATCAAGGCAAAGGGTGGCTACTTTGAAGAATCTCAAATGTTTGTTTAACACTTTTTTGGTTACTACATGATTTCATATGTGTTATTTCATCGATTTGATGTCTAAATTATTATTCTAAACTCAGCAAAAAATGAAATGTCCCTTTTTCAGGACCCTGTCTTTCAAAGATAATTCGTAAAATTCCAAATAACTTCACAGATCTTCATTGTAAAGGGTTTAAGCACTGTTTCCTATGCTTGTTCAATAAACCATAAACAATTAATGAACATGCACCTGTGGAACGGTCGTTAAGACTCTAACAGCTTACAGACGGTAGGCAATTAAGGTCAGTTATGAAAACTTAGAACACTAAAGTGGCCTTTCTACTGACTCTGAAAAACACCAAAAGAAAGATGCTCAGGGTCCCTGCTCATCTGCGTGAACGTGCCTTAGGCATGCTGCAAGGAGGCATGAGGACTGCAGATGTGGCCAGGGCAATAAATTGGAATGTCCGTACTGTGAGACGCCTAAGACAGCGCTACAGGGAGACAGGATGGACAGCTGATCGTCCTCGCAGTGGCAGACCACGTTCTGTTCCCTACAAGACAGGAATGTCAGTGTTCTGGCATGGCCTGCGAAGAGCCCGGATCTCAATCCCATTGAGCAGGTCTGGGACCTGTTGGATCGGAGGGTGAGGGCTACGGCCATTCCCACCCAGAAATGTCCGGGAACTTGCAGGTGCCTTGGTGGAAGAGTGGAGTAACATCTCACAGCAAGAACTGGCAAATCTGGTGCAGTCCATGAGGAGGAGGTGCACTGCAGTACTTAATGCAGCTGGTGGCCACACCAGATACTGACTGTTACTTTTGATTTTGATCCCCTCATTGTTCAGGGACACATTATTCCATGTCTGTTAGTCACATGTCTATGGAACTTGTTCAGTTTATGTCTAAGTTGTTGAATCTTATGTTCATACAAATATTCACACATGTTAAGTTTGCTGAAAATAAACACAGTTGATAGTGAGAGGACGTTTCTTTTTTTGCTGAGTTTACAATGTAGAAAATAGTAAAAATAGAGAAATACCCTTGAATGAGTATGCGTGTCCAAACTTTTGACTGGTACTGTATATCAAGCCAATACTAGCAGCAGAGGTTGTAAGTTTCAAAACGCCATATCCCTTCAGATTTGAACTTTTTCATTTTACAGAAGTTCAATCTGGTCATGACAACAAGTCATGAGGTAAATGTTACTGACTAGTGTGCAGGTGTTTTTTTAACTTCCATATGTCAACACAATGTTTTGGACAGCACTGTCTCTCGCACATTTTAATAACAGTTAATTCAAAACTATAAGCAATGTATGAAACTTGAAAGGGTAGTTTCTATGTGTGCTATGTTCATCTTATGTGTTTCACCCCAGCAGAAACTCAGTTGAGTCGATTGTGAATGTATTGTGTTGTAAGAACTGTGTCCATTGCCATAAGCAGTATTAGAATGTCTGTACATAAAGATAACTTTGTCTAGGATTGTGCTCATAAGCGTCATGTTTAGCCACTGCAAATATCCCTCCTTCTGCTGTGTCGGGCTTCAGCCTTGAGAGAAAGATGAACAATGAATCCCACTGTGACTGAGGAAGCCTTACGACTGAGTAATGCTTTTAACATGCATTGTACTAAAAATTACATTTGAAAAATTTACATTTATCTGTGTGCATGCCTCATGATAGTATCAAATCATTATGTCAAGATAACAATAAAATCTCAAATAAACCCCAATTTCTGTTTTGCTGGCTCATTGGAATATATTTGTTTTACTATGAATTGTGTCATTAGGTTTTATCAGTCAACAGTTTCACATAAATCAATTATAATATAATTATAATTATAATTTATAAATATTTATTGTATGGACAGGATTTTGATTGTCTCTATTACAGTATGTGCAACACACTGGACTTGAAATACAGTGTGTGAATTAGTCTCTACCTCCTCCTGGTGGCAGCAGCTAGGTACTGACTAGAGGACTAGACAAAAAACAACAGCTAAAATATTTCAATACTTTCTGGTTTATAACAAGATTCAAAGGCTGTATTTAACAGTTTTGCGTCATCTTATAAAAATATGGTAATCAAGTAATTACAGTCAAAAGCAACTTGAAATCACATGATGAAAGAGAAAGCTCCTGTGAACACAACGTTTTGTCAAATCATATACTTAGTGTTAACTTGAAATGACACAACGACAAGGTTCCAGTTTAACAAAGTTTACTATACTATATGAACACACTACAAGGTAGCCATCACACTCGAGGCTAGGTCCAACAACGACCAAGACCTCCTGCGCATGCGCACTCTTGACTGAGTGATAGCCCCGTAATAACAGAAATATAGGGATACTTAAAACATGAACTTAACAATCTCCCCCTTTTCTTTAAAGACAAATAAAACATCAACAACATAATTAAATGTCCAAGTATTATTCAAGATCCCCCATTACAAATGGGTTGTGTGACAGTTTTTATTTGTATTACTCAAGCTGCCACTTTCCATTACTGAGAGCCTGTAGGAGCGAGAGCCTGTAGGAGCACAAGACCGGATGCTCCTTTTTTAGTCAGACAGTCAGCAAGCTTTTCCTTTGTGGTTGACCACAGAATCCTCTGGATTCTCTGTGCTTGAATAAGTTCCTTGATGCTGCTAATCTCAAAGTCTTTTCTCTGACAGATTTGGTTGACTTCACAGCATCAACTAATGAGTAGTTGACAGTGACACAAACTACAGGTAGAAAGTGCCGTTTTGTCCCACCAGTGTTAACCTAGCGAAGCATCACTGAAGACAACTAGTTTCAAAGAGTCATCTTTTCCAACATGCTGAAACTTTAAAGTCACTTTTTGTGATTTCAGTTTACGAACAACTTTGTTTGCCTCATGAATGGTTTGTACAGTGCCGTGTTTAGTGTTAGATGCCAAGTTGCAACCATCAAACCAGGTCTACTCGGTCTCGCAACCCATAAAATTTGTCCTCTTTGACCTCAATTGACCAGCTTCAATTCCACAGTGGGGAATTCCTTTGTACGGCTCTTGAAGAATCCATGTGGATAGGTTGAAGATTCTTGATATAGCTCTCCTGTTGCATCAGTATTTTTCTATCAACTGTAATAAACTCTATGCCAACATAACAAAAATGATCATGCTCCTCACCGCCAACCTAGAAAACAGCTTTGAGGTGTGGAATCACAGTTGAAGCAAAGGTCTGTGAGCCACCCCAGATAAAGTCATCAACATGACAGGCAAGTACTCCAGTCAAATTGCAGTCTTGATCAAGCCAATAGAAGACTGCAGGATCCACTTGTGACATTTTTCCACCTGTATTCAGCATTGTTGCCTTGACTTTGTTGTACCAGTAGAGTGATCCATCTGCCAGTCCATACACACACTTCTTTAGTTTCCACAGTGTTCCTTCGCTTTTAGCTTCAGGCGGAGGTCGGATGTGAATGTCCCTTGACAGCTCTGTTCCCTGCAAAAATCCAGATTTGATGTCTATGGAATTAAGTTTCCATTTTTTCTGGCAGATCACTGACATCAGCAATCTGAGTGACTCTGAGGTGCATGTCGGTGAGTCTTTTGGGAGTTGTTTAGCAGCCAGCTCCTCAAAACCTCTAGCCACTAGACGTGCTTTGGGCACTATTCCAGTTAAGGATTCTTTAAGGGTACACACCCACCTTGTTGAGACGCACTTTTGGCCAATGTCTTTGACTTCCTCAAACACTCCATTTTTCCTCCAATTACTGAGCTCATCTAGCTTAGCTGAGTCAAATGACACATCCTTTGTTTCAAGTACATCATCATTTTGAATGTCATGCTGTTCTTCTCGATTTTCCATTGGTTCAATTCTGATATTATCTACAAGTGGCAGGTCAGCTGACCCTGTTGTACCAGAAAGTGTAGCTGGTTCAGAGTACTGCAAGTTGTACCAGCTCTTGTGTTTTGCATTTCCTGCTCGTCCAATGACGGATGCTGTATGTGGAATACCACTTTCTCTGTCCGTGTATTTAACAGTTTGTCCAATTTTCAGATTGGAACAACCATGTTCTCTTAACACATGTGGCTGTTGAATGTTTTCCTCATTTGAACGCTCAACAGTATTACCTGTGGCATGTTTGAAGGTCTCTACTCCATTTCCTGTGTCAGTTTCGTTGTCCATATCATTGGATGCGACATCTGGTAGGTTTGTGTCTGTTACTGTGTCCTTTTTGTCATTTTCATTAGGAGACTGATTCTCAGCAACAGCCCCTCTATCTTGTTGATCATTTACTTTCCGCAATCTTGAGTGATGCACCCTGACAATCATGCCTCCGTGCCTCACAAATATCACCACACCATCTTGACCAATGACTACTCCCGGTCCTTTCCACTCTTGACAGTCAACTCGTTTGTAATACACTTTGTTTCCAGTTTCGTACTTCTCATCATCATTATTCCCTGAACTGCTGAGTAACTTCTGAAGTCTGTTAACTGTAGCATGTCCAAACTGTTTGTAAAGCTTTAACAATACTTTGTGTTTTTCTTTAGTGCTCATGTTCTCTGTGACTGTCAGAATCTTCATGTTCTCTGTGTCAGTCAGAATCTCATTTTTGCATGGAGTCTGTGTGATGTCTTTGTCTAAAATGTTTACACAATAGTGGCCTGAGGTAGTAAGTTCAAGAGTCACTGGTTGTTTAAACATCACTGCCTGGTCATTTTTTATGTCTAGCACAGCCCCTGCCTTCTTGAGGGAAGCTTTGCTTAATAGTAAGGGGATATCTGTAGGGACCACCTCTGTTTCAATCTGACACTTAGTCTGACCAATTTTTGCTGGTATCTTAACTCTCTTGGTAGAATGAACAATTCTCCCATCTCCAAATTTGAAAGCTCTGTTGCTTGGTGTGTCAATCATATTTTGTACTTCTTTCATATTTAGTTCACTGACATAGCTATCAAGCCATTTTGCACCACACACTGTCCGTGTACATGCAGTATCAATCACAGCAGATCCTAAGGATTCAACTATAAAAATCTCAGTATCAAAAGCAGATTCATTTGAAAACAGTGTAATGTTACACTGCTCTATCTCTGTGTTTACATTTTCCTCTGTTAGTTTAACTTGTTCATTTTTATGAGGACAGTCTTTAACCCAATGGTAAGTGCATTGACAAATTGCACATTTCGATCTCCTTCCAAATTTGTCCAGTGGATTTGTGCCTGGAAATGGCGCCCTCTTCTGGTTGTCTTGAGAACGTGACTTGTTGGCGCCTTTTCTGTGCTGCTCGGTGTAATATGCTGCGTCACTCACTTGCATTCCATCTGTTATTGGCGCGACAGACGTCTTCTCACCAAATATTATTTTTAGTGCCGACTTCATAGATGCAAAAGTCAGCACAGTACAAGCAGTCAAAGCCAACTGTTTCTCCCTACCATCTAGACAAGCAGTGTCTAGCAACTTGAACGCTAGCACTGCATCTGGGAGAACCATGTCATACTTGCGCATCCTATTGTACCTCTGTTCGAAATCAATGATGTAGTCTGCCATTGCAACCGAAATATCTCTCGTAACACTGTCAAAGTTTGAATATGCCTCGTAGGCACGGTCTTTCTCTTCTTTGAGAAATACAGAATCCAGTGCTGTGATCAAAGTTCCCATACCGTCATCCTTGTTCAAATCCTCAACGGATATTTCCAGTGCTGTATCTCTCGCTCTTCCCTCCAGCGATAATACCACCGCAGGTGCTTGCTTTTTCGCCTCCAGATTAGTAACGCGTATCCAGATTCCCAGTTCATTTTTCCAACTTTCGTACGACCTCTTCTCGTCGAAGCGAGGTGGCACGTTGTAGTTAGAAGCCATCTTCTGCTACCAATGTTAACTTGAAATGACACAACGACAAGGTTCCAGTTTAACAAAGTTTACTATACTATATGAACACACTACAAGGTAGCCATCACACTCGAGGCTAGGTCCAACAACGACCAAGACCTCCTGCGCATGCGCACTCTTGACTGAGTGATAGCCCCGTAATAACAGAAATATAGGGATACTTAAAACATGAACTTAACACTTAGTTTCATAGCGTCTCCAAATATCACATTTCAAGAGTGAAAATTTCTGTTTGGGCAACAGGTAACCTGATTAAGATGTATGCCTGAACATAATCAGACATTGAAATACAAACATTGAAAGTGTACAATAACATGGGACAACATAGACAAATAAGAGAATAATCAACTGTTAGATCTAGAACGCTGTGGTTGTCTATACTGACTCTCTTATTGGTCCTGGTGTTCCCAGTCCTCTCAGGGGTTCTGGTCAGTCTTGTCACACTTGAGCATGATCTTGACCCCTTGTCCTTGGCGTGTGGTCTCGAAGGCCTGCACAGCCTGCTCTAGGGGGAACCGGTGGGTCACCAGGGGCGCCACATTCACCTTCTTAGAGGCCAGCATCGCTATAGCTATTGGCCAGCTAGAATAAGAAGACAAAAACACATTAACAGTTGAGTTATAAGACAACCGATAAACACAACTTGCCGTAATTGTTGGAACATTAGGGACCATATTCCTGAAGACCTCTCATTGTTGGGAAGTAAGTAAGTAAGCATTTCACTGTTAGTCTGGGGCGGCGTGTAGCCTAGTGGTTAGATCATTGGGCCAGTAACCGAAAGGTTGCTAGATCGAATCCCCAAGCTGACAAGGTACACATCTGTCGTTCTGCCCCTGAACAAGGCAGTTAACCCACTGTTCCTAGACCGTCATTGACTTGCCTAGTTAAATAAAAGTCTACACCTGTTGGTTATGAAACAAGTAAAATTTGATTTGAAGATCTACGTCCTGAGCTGGCTTCAGGGCTCTGTTGTGTGAGATGAATGGCAGTGTAAAAGACAACAACTTATTTTCTGTACCTGGTTAACGTGAGAGGAGGAGGTTCACTTACGTGTTGCAGTAGCGGAAGACCCCTCTGATGTCCACCTCTCTGAGAGCAGCATTAAGCAGTGGGACAGTGGTCATCGCTGCACCCAACCCCACTAGAACCACCACTCCACCAGGACGTGTAGCCTAGCAGCAAGCATATATATATATATATATATATATATATATATATATATATATATATATATATAATATATTATATATATTATATATATATTATATATATATATATATATATATTTATATTTATATATATATATATAAATATATATAAATATATATATATATAATATATATATATATAATATATATATATAATATATATATAAATATATATATATAAATATATATAAATATATATATATATATAAATAAATATATATATATATAAATATACATATATACATATATACATATATATACACACACACACACACACACACACACACACACAC